>NC_045574.1:8849542-9149542 GCF_009819795.1 Aythya fuligula | reverse complement strand
AAACAACAACAACAACAAAATAAACACCCGACAAAACAGCTGAACAGAAAACAGTCTTCCAAATGATTACTGATGGGTGGAGAGTCAGCTTGAGAAAATTCAGCAGAAGAGCAATCTTTTTTAAAAAACAAACAAACAAACAAACAAAAACACAACCCTGCAATTATGAGATGAGAAAATAATTAGAATAAAAAGTCCCTCGGTGTAACTTTCAGTCTTCAGATATGAGGCACCAATCAGTGACATATCTGAAGTGGTATTAATTTCTTCATGCAAGTGTATTTACAAGAATCACTTTCATGCATGTGATGAAAATCAGCACATATCAGCACTGCATCTTTCTCTTCTTGTGCTTGTAGTGCTCATATAACCATGTCCTCCTGCTGCACTAACAAAAGTCATTAATCTTAGAAATATGTTTTTCCACATTTCCAAATAGCGGGCCAGGGCCTCAGAGGAAATGAGGAGCTCTTTGGGTGCTGTTTGTTTTGTTTTGTTGCTGTGTAATATCCTTGGTCTCTTTAGGCTATTATCTGAGTTTAAAGAGTTGGTGGATATCATTTGTTATCATTCATTATATTTTGGAGTGAGTATGTTCTTACTGCAATCAGCTTGCTTTATAATTAAATGTACTAATTAGTCATCTAATAGACTTACTACCTTTTTTGCCTGAAAGCAAATCAATGAGTGTGTCACACACAGCATTCTGCTTAAGTGCTGTGTTAAAGAACTCAGTTGTGTATACTCAGGAAAATGAATAACTAGCAATAAGCATAGCTGAGAAACTGAGTTATTTTATTTCCTTCTGATAACATCCTGTTAGACAGCTTTATTTCCTGCATACACTGTGTTTTGGTTGTTCCTCAGAGCAGTTATGCTTAGATAAACATGTAGGACGTGTAAGCTCTATGGCTGTTTTATGGCCATTTTGTTTACTTATTCTTCTAAACCAAGAGCACCCATCAGGTCTGTTTGTCCATGGACTGTAGTCCCCATCATACTTCTTCACCATGCCTCTACAGTTCATATTATTGTTTGAATCATTTCTAAAGTTAGAGATTGCACAAACAGCATATTGGCGTGTGAATAAGGTGTCTGTCAACCCCATTTGCTCATTTCAGGGCACATTTATGTTACTCAGCCTGAGACTTCTTAACATCTCAGCTTGGTCAGTGAAAACTCCGTGCTGAAGAAACTGTGATCTGTAAAGCATCATGTCACTGGAAAGCACACATACCATATGATTTGTCCTGTAGGTGCTATTTTCTTCACAGTCTCCTGAAGAAATCACACCACAGTAAGTTTAATATTTAGAGCCCTGTATTCTCTGAACTGTGGTCCCTCTAGGACAGGATTCTTCAGTCTGCTTTAAGAGTCTCATGAGGTCCCCATTCACTGCTGGATTTCCTAAGAACTGCTTGGCATTGGTTATATAGAATCATAAAATGGTTTGGGTTGGAAGGGACCTTAAAGCTCATTTAATTCCTACCCCCTTCCATGGACAGGGACACCTCCCACTGCCCAGGCTGCCCAAAGCCCCATTCAGAGTGGCCTATGACACCTTCAGGGATGGAGCATCCACAGTTCCTCTGGGCAGCCTATGCTGGTTCCTCACCTTAGTAAAGAAATTCTCCCAAAGATTTCTTCCAAAATCTTCTGATGCATCTCTTTTTGGATTCTTCTGATGCCAAAGGATTAGGATTTCCCCAGAATTTCCCAGACAGTGGAATAATAAAAATCAGAAAATCTGCATACAAGAATTAATTCACATGAATCACTGGTGGTATGTGGGTTGGGGCCTCTGCAGTTTAGCCCCCTGCTTCATCATTCTACTAATGCATGCATCCCACACTTCTGCAATTAATCTGCTGCAGCAGGGCAATATAAAAATGCAAATAGTATGTAAAAAGGACAGATGTGTTCTGCTGGCTGCTGATTTCACTCTTGCTCATTTCTTTTGGGGTCTGTATGCCCTGAGCACAGGAAAGGCTGGGAACCCACATTTCCTATGCAGTTGTACTTTTAGGTCAGGGCATCATCAATGGCTTAAGATACTGCACCTGGCAAAACCCAGCTTGCTCCTTCTGACGATAGTGCCTGTTTCCTTCCATTAAATAGATGCTTTTCTGTTGAATGTTATGACTTCCACCAGTTCAGCTTAGGTCAAACAGTTATTTTAGTTTTTCCTATGCTAGGTATGCTAAATAGGTATGTTCCTATGTATTTAAGTGGAATCAGGATTTCTCTTCAGATTTCCAGCTCAGACCTGTTTCTTGGTACTGATTATTTGTGCCTGAGCTCCCTCCAGTCTCTTTTGTAATCATAAAATCCCTAACAAGGGTTCAGGTTGCTTCTAGGATCAATTAGTCCACTGATTTCCTTTTCTTTTTATTAGCTGGAGCCCTAAATTGAGGATGTAGCTCCTTCAAAGTTTTGCTTTTAGTTTGAGTACTTTTTTTTTTCTTGCTACTTTCCTTTTTTCTGTTGTCTATTAATACTACAGACATTTCAAGCTAATTTTTAATATAACATGCAACTTCCTTTTCATGGTTGTCAGATCCTCCTGCTTTGCTATAGCCAGTTAAACAGTTTCTGCTGTCTGTAAACCTACTCAGTACTTGAAATATTTTGTGAAAGAAGTAAAAGGAAATAAGACTCATGACTACATTGTCTATGTTGATAATGATATTTAACCTTAGTATAAAATATAATCTAAAAGAAACTTCTCTATTATATATGTGCGTTTACATACACATATTTATCAGAGTTTTCTCATATATCCCCAGAGTTGCAGACAGTGAAGCCAGACACAGTGTCTGTTTACCATACTTCTGTTATGAAAGGTCATGATCTAATTTCTTAGCTTTACATCAAGACACAAGACGAATATGTGACCCCAAATTACTCACTATTCAGTTTGAATAAGCTGATGTAGGACGTAACAGAGACCTCAGCATTGCTAAGCATTTATGGGAAGTAGTTTGTTTTCGCGCAGGACTGTTTCTTCCAAACGGGGAGGAAGGATTTAAAAAAGAAAAAAAGAAAAAACAACAACTGTAGAGAGAGTCATGAGTGATAAAATTGTTCCTTTAATGGGTTAACTACAGTATGTGAAAACAGAGAGCTCTTTAAAACGGTTAATTCAGTCAAGCCTTATTCAATAGATAAAAGAGTTTTAACGACAGGTGCCAGCCCATCAGTCCCTTTTCAGAAGGATTGTGTGTTTCAAAGGGTAAGTCACTTGCAAATGTTTCTTTCAATAGGTGAGAAATCACTGACAAGAAGAGGTAGTCACTGTGCTCTTGCTAAATGGCACAAAGGGTAGTTAATACCAAGTTACATTTGTAGTGTGAAATTGAATTTTGTTTGTTTATTAACTATCTTTGATTTTATAATTTATCCCCCTCCCAGTTTATTTACACAGTTGGTCCACGAGCAGTTTCATCGAGCACGTTTCTTTGTCCTAGCCCAGTCGTTCAGAGAACTGAAATCTCTCCGTGCGGGACGTAAATGCAGTTTTCTGAGAAGCTGTATAACTGGCCGGACTTGTTTAAAGTTAAGAGTTTAACTCTATTGACTTTACTGCTTTGCTGTTTGGTTGTACTTGAGTGACTTCATTAAAGAGGAGGGTAGTTACTTAATCGCACAATCCAACCTGCGAGTGTCACTCGCAGTTTCCTGTTCTATTCTTATTCGGTGAGCTGCATGTGAATCCTTTTTCAAGTCCTCTTCATGATTTCTTATGAGCAAAAATCTTTTCCCTATGCTGTGAGATTTTCGGGCATTTTCTTAAGAGAGCTTGTTGGAAAATAATACTTCAGGATTTGCTCTAAACGCGTTTCTAGTTTGGTTAATGCCCTTTGAAACCCTACACGGCTGCATGGGAGGACGCTGGCATACGTTGTAAGGGATAGCTGGCGTCTCCACACACCCCACTTACCTTCGTTTAGCATCTGTAATACAGTAATGCCAAGAGGCCCTCTATGAATCCCTTATAAAGCAGCCATTGTGTACTCACTCTTCCTAAAGAGTTTAGCCTCTAAGAGCAGGATACAATTAGTGTCCAAGACAAGGGACAGCCCAACAGGACAGCGAGAGGTTGAGGAGCCATGGTCTTGGCCCAGCCGAGCAGATGCTGCTCCCTCGCAGTGGGGATGGTGTTTGAGGAAGGCCTCAGAGGACAGCAGTGTGGGATCTGTGCAGCCACTGCTGGTTTCCCTTGGGCTGGGCAGTCCCTGTGTACCTTCATATTTAGCAAGTGGTGGAGTGCCGGTGCTGCCGTGACACAGGCATGGCCGCTGAGGCATGTAGCAGGGTGGCTGTATCTGGCACTTTTACACGTGTACATGCAAAGCTCTGAGACTGCTTTTCAGGCTCCTGGGCAAACTCTTTGTCTCTTCTGAGATCTAATGAACCTAAGTTTCCTATGCATTCATGTTTTAATGTAGTCCCAAGCACAGCATGAACCTGAGGATAACAATAATATCCTCATATCCTCCTGTCTTGCCAACATCATGAGTTTATTCTGATTCCCACTCTGTGAAATAAGCTCTGCACTCAATTGCAATGCACCTTCTCTTTCCACATCTGTATTTACTTTGCCACCTGGCTGGGCAGAAAACGTCATGTTCAGGTTGTGTGGAGGCTATGTGCTGCTTAGGTATCTGCTGGTTAAATAACAATGAAATTTTACCTGCCCTTGCCTTGGTTTGGGTGCTCTCTCTTCTGCCAAGCCATTTGCATAAAAATAAAACAAGCGATTAATCATCACTGTGATGAATTAATCAAGACATTAATTAAGAAATTTCAGCAGCTCTGCTGAAAATGGTCTACATGTTCTGAAGTTATCAGCAAGGGGAAGGAGGGTGTTTAAAATTTGGTTTCAGAGTATTCTTCCTCAAGTGGAGTTACTGTGCGTGCTCTACTGTTAGGACATATGCAAAGCTCAATAACACAGATGCATTCTGAGAGAAGAAAATTTAATACCTGATAATCTTTAGGGTAACATTTTTTGAAGAGTAGAAATACAGGGTAGTATTTCTATACCTGTAGAAATACTGTAGGAACCCGTAGTTTCCTACATAAAAGGATATAAAATTGTTCATTTAAACATTTTATATAAATTATATGTGTATTTATACAATTATGCAGAGCAGTGGAGGAAAAAAAAAAAAGTACAGAAGTAAGGAAAAAACATACTTTTATAATGACCAAGATGGTAAGGAAACTTCCAACTCATCTGCTCTGACTGGTGTCCCTTGGCCTGCCCTAAACACCTCATCAGGAGCAGCATTGTTAAAATCATTGTTTCCATTTTCTCTTCTGTGTTGTACAACTGCTTTACGTCCTTCCTTCTTTCTTTCCTTCCTTCCTTTTCACTTCTAGGAAACAGATACTGGCTGTAAGTAATCACACTTTGCCTTTTTCCCACAATTATTCTATGCTGTCTTTCTTTTTGTTGTGTTCCAACAATTAAAAAGTTACATATCATTATCTCTGACTATTTCACACATTTTTGGAATGTCCTGGCAACTAGTTATGTTCAAGTCCTGTGAAGACAAACTTAATTTTAGCTTCATACAAATATTGTTGAAAAAAAGTTCAGGGTACATGTAAGTTTAGGGTGCAAACGTCCAACATGGTCTACATGTTTATTTAATTCAGACCTCTATTAATTTTCTGTAAGATTGAAAAATCTCAGCAAACTTTTTTTTTTTTTCCTAATCATTTGAAAATATAATTGCTTCTTCGTAGGTGTTTAAATGTTACCAAGAATACCCGTAAATAGAAGGAGGAGGAGGGAGGGGGTATCTATTTGTAAGATGAGAAAAGGAACCACTGCCTATTGTTTGACCTGAACAGCTCCCTGATTGACTGGGAGAAGGAATATCTCCATGGGAACAGATGAATGTCTGGTTTTCATGTGGTGAAATCCCCAATCGAGCTCACAGTGGCTTCACTAACGTGGCACTCTAAATTGGCTGTTTGCATTCTGTTCCTTACCTTTAGCTAAATTAAATAAATAGAGAATACCTCTTCCAAAGTTACTATCCCCGGAATTATACAATACGCAATGCTGTAGAAATTACAACATCTGAATTTAATATTTATTTACTTTTTTTACTTTTATTTTGGGATTTTAAGTAAAGCAGGCAAAATAATTAAATGAGATAAAACGTTTAGTATGGAACAGTCTTTCCAATATGCTCCTTCTGCAGATTCGGGTGGTATGGGAAGTATTAACATGCCTCCTCACGACAGAAGAATGCTGTTAGTTTGGGGGAATTTGGAGAACTCCAGAATCTATTGTGTCTACGGGTTTGCTACAGCCATTTACAATGGTCTGTTTTCCCTCCTAACAGGAGGGAAGTGTCTGTTGACTTCAATACTGCTGAATCTAAAAATAAAAAAAAATAATAAAAAAAGGAGATTAGAGGTAACAAAGGAACCTCAGTTAATGTAACAATAAAAAAATCGCAATCCAGGTTGGACTAAGGAGTGATTCCTAAATATTAAAACCCCAGTGGTCTTATCTGGACCAGCTGCTTATAATGTCTGTGAGGAATGTGGCACATCAAGTGTGTGAACACTGCAGCTATTGTATCCTAACAGGCTGATTGAACCCTGGATAATTGGCATGTAACCTTCTCTATTAATAGTGCAGACAGATATGTGAATTAGCTGAATGCCTCAGACATATGCCATGCATTAACCAAAAGGGCTTACAATTCTCATAACAACTTGGCTAACTATTACACCAGTAATTATTCTTTAGAAGTTGATAATATTAGAGAAAAATCAATAAATAATTTGTAGTTTCTGTGCAGATTATGAATAATCATCTGCACTGTAATATAATCGCCAGGGGTTGGATTGTAGGGAAGATTCAGGACTGATATTTTGACACTTTGATGTTTTTAGAAGGGTCAGAGTGTGATTCTCTTGTCTTTGTTTAGCTCTTGTAACTTGAAGGAATCGATAGGCATGTGGAAAATTTAGAATAAATTTGGGATTGCTGTTCCTTCTGCTGTACAAAAAGGTACAGTCAGAGCCATTGTCTTTGGGAAGGCAATGGATTATTTTCCTTTGTGAAATACGATACAGAGGGTTAGGTTGCATTTTTAAAAAATGGCATAACATTATCTTAATATACTGAACTTATCCTTCCATTTCTGTTTTTTGTCTCGGATAAAATGGGGAGGAAAAAAAAAAAAAAGAAAACTTATTTTGTAATTAGGCTTTTTGTTGTTGTTATTAAAGTGATACAGTGTAAGTATGATTCAACTCTGAGTGATCTTGAAAGAATGCAGCATTACAACACTTTAAAAGCAGAGAAATATCAACTGCAGGCAGAGAATATTTAAATAGGGGAGCCCCTAGAGCTGCATAACCTGTCTGGGAGTGTGTGTTTAGTGTAACAGACTGCAGCAAACAGAATAATCCAACAGAGATCAGTGACTTTGTTATTTGAGAACCTTTTGCAAAGGACTTTTCCTTAGAAAACCTCTTTTACAAATTAGCAGGAAATAATTGCACTTTTTAGGACAGAAATTCCAGTTTAGATGTTCCAACACTTGTGAAGCTTATGCTGTTGTTTTGTCTAAAGAAATGGAGATTCATGCAGTCTCTTTTGCAAATGCTTTAGTCATTTAAATGCTACTCTTAGTAATTGCCATGTCAAGTTAGAATCAAATAAACACAGACATAAAAAGTATTTCAAACAGCTACAAATATTACACAAATAGAGACTCTTTCATTTCTGAGGTAATTTTATTTACATTTGCTGTATCCCACAGAGGCTGAGTTTGAAACAAGGCATTGAAAAGATGTTACAAATAGTAGGGCCAGAACTTAAAGAGCTCTCCGATAAGAAACTAGCACCTAATCTCATTGTATCATTTGGTAATAATATATTTTAATGCAGAGTGTAAACTTCTTCCTTGCACTTGTGGGGTGCTCACCACATGCGAGCTTCCCGTCACTGGCTTACAAAGACCATAACACTTTCTCCCACCTGCTGTACTTTGTTCTCTAATTACCTGGCTCTCCTCTTATGATCCAACCAATATCTCTTCTCTACAGCCTTTTCAGCCACAAATAGTAATTACACCAAGTCTCATCTTTCAGGTTTAAGATGAACTTCCTGCTTTCAGGCCCCCAATTATCAAACCCCAGCATAATTTCAGCTACTGCTAGCATTTGAGAAAGTCCCTAGTTCACAAATCTTCCCACTAATGTGATTTGCACCGGGCAGTTGCACATAGCTGCAATACGCATCATGTCTAGACAAACTGAAAGACACATCATTGGTCTGAATGGTGGTGTTTTGGTCCCATTCACACCGGTTCAAGAGTATTTGTTAGGAAACTGAAGTAGCAGAAAGTGTTTTAAAACTAACTTGGCAGTAGGGTTACTAAAAAGCTGAGGAGCCAGCGTAGGAGGGGGCTGAAACAGGCTCTTTTGTGTGCAAGACTTTTGCTGCTTGTCTTTTTCATTTCCTGTCTTCCCAATGGAAAGAAAAAAAAGAGAGATCTAACAGGCAACGGTGTGTTTGTGCAGTCACAGGGATGAGATGTGAACCAGCACCCCAGAGCTCAGCTCCTTGTGTTGGAAAGGATCAGGTTTGATTTGATGTTTGCCACTCAGCCCTCTCTCCTGGCAGTACCAGAGCCTTTCCTTGCTGACCCATGTGGGGCTGTTTTACAATGAGTTCATTTCCTACTAGCAGTAGGACATCAGCAAATTGGTGTGCTGGAAGTCTGCCTTTCCAGTTTCCCTCTTGGAGCTCTTGTGACACATGAGAGAAACCAAAAGAAGCAGCCCAAATCATTACACCTTTCACTTAGAAATCAGAGGTCATGCCCAGTTTCAGAAGGTGACTTTACAGGGTTTGAATCTCTGCCAGACATGGCAGTTGGAGCCCTAATTTATAATTCCAATTCAATGGATTGCCATCTAGTTCGAAAGGCATTTTATTCTGATTTGTTGGGAAGTCAGAACAATTTGGTATGGTCCTTCAGTAGCACTGGTAATAATTCATATAAAGATTTATTTTTTTTATATATCCTGGAAGATATTCTCAGGACATACATGTCTAAGAAGACTTTAAATTTTGCTTGCTTGAAATTTTTTATTTTTTTATTTTTTTGGTTTATATCTATTTATATTTTCACATGTCTAAGCTGTATCATCTGTAAAATGTATATAAGCTTGTTTTGTGAGAAATATATAATAGAATGTACATTCATTTTGGTCCTGTCTATATTTGGGTACATTTTAGCTGTCTCTTTATACCTAAAATGTATCACTATATAAACCTGGATTTATGTCTTTCTCTGCAGAACATAGATGTATAAACTTCTTCAGAAGTTCTCTGGATGTTTTCATTTGTCAGGTTTCATATTTTCTTCAGTGGCAGACCTGCCACAGTCAGCAGTGAAGAAAAGGCTAGTAGAAACTGGCAGATAGATGACCTTAACTGGGATCAATACAAAAAGCTTCAGGAGCTTATGAAATAAAACGCTTTGAAGTAAAATGCAAAATTGGATTTCACAAGCCATCATTACTGTTTGTCACTTTGGGGAGGGGAGAGTGAGACCTATATGCTGTATTTAAAGTGTTCACATAGGAACAGAACATGAATGAGTTGAGTTCAGAGCAGACTTTAAAGATAATATTGCCCGTGAGCAAATTACTTCAAAGTTCTCTTGCTTACAGGGTGTGGGGGAAGTCTAAGTAATAAACTGGTTGATTTTGTGTGTCACTGCTGATGGCCAGTGTCAGACACGTACATCGAACTGTGAATTGATATATTTTATTGCTCCAGCTTTCCAAAGATTTACGGCTGTAATCCACAGCTACAGCCAGGTTTGACCAGGGAAGCCAAGGCCCTCGCACCTCTCCATCACGTCCATCCCCTGGGATGCTCTCAGCCCCTGTACAGGAGCGGGTCTGCCCATGTACCACTCCTTCAGTGCTTGTTGGATTGTGTATGTGGGCAAGGTTTTATTGTGGTACAATTCTACCAACAGTAACTATTTCCAAACTGTACCTCATGGGTGGCTGCCCCATTATTACACTTCTGAGAAGATCAGATCTATCAGGGTTATTTTCATTTGACTATTAGATCAAAATATATTTTATCATTCAGAGTTTTGAATGATTGATAAGCATTTACTCCTAAAATGAAGGATTTTTTTTTTTTACCTGTACTTAGCATCGTACAGTGCTGGGTTTGCCAGGCTGCATTAATTTGATGGCACTCAGCAGTTTAAAACTGTTGGAACTTCCCTGGCAGATGGGTGAGGAAGCATTTGACTGAGGGTCTTGCAAAGCACCGAGCTGCTCAATCAAAAGTTTTTGGCATTTATCCAACAAAGTAAGAAAATATGTTTCTACTTTGGTCTTTATTGCCCACCCACCATCAGATTTTTCTCTCCCATTTCTGAGAAGGATTAGGTGAGGGGAACGGGAATCTGTCTTTGATTTACAATCCTTAGCCATGGTTTTAGCTATTTTTAATATACTGAACAATGATTTCAGTTTTTTTTTTTTTTTAATCCTGGGAACATCTAACCTGGGGATGGGGGAAGAGAAGTCCAAAGGCTAATGTAGCATACCTGGTAAAAGTATTTTTAAAACAACAACAACAACAACACTTTACAAATATATGTACTTTCTTTCTTTCCTTTTTTTTTTTTTTTTTTTTTTTTTTTTTTTTTTTTTTTTTTTTTAACCTTTGGTTTGCACTCATGGGAAAGGTTCGCTTTGTTTCACTTGGCAACAGCTTTGTGAACTGCCTTCTTCTTGATGTTTAAAAGAGCAGAAGTAGTGTGTGGACCTGTGGTTTGAGAAAAATGAACTTGTCATCCTGGATGCTGCACTGAAACTGAAGCCACTGAAACTGCCTGCTTGGGTAATGCAGATGGTTTATCCCAGGTGGAAAGAGTTACTCATGCTGATTTGGCTTCTGCATTTAATCCAGATCGTAATAGTTAATGGCCACTGCAATCAACTACAATGCAGAGTAAATGTTTCATTTTGATGATGACATAGAAAAAAGCACAGGCTGTAGGCCTGACTCAGGTTGGTTAAAGAGAATGGGATACTGATGGCAAAATACTTGCACTGCACGTAGGAACTTTGTAAACTAACTGGAGAGGGGGACAGACTTCTTGATCAAACTGATGGCTGATGAACGTATCCTGTTTAATGAGATAGCCATGAAGTCATTGGTTACTCTGTGAGTGGTGCTAAGACTTTCTCAGGATGAGGGAGCAGTAAGATTTAAGACTCTGATTTGGATTTCTCTGGGATGGAGCACTGCTCAGAAGCAGACAGTGGTCTGGACCCACATGTCAGATCAGCATTAGGACGTAAGTATAGGGTAGTAGCATCCTGTTAGCTTAGTGCACAGGAGCTGCTTCATAACCAATTTCCTTGTACAAACAAGGAATGACAAAATGAGAGATAATGAAGACCTTGTCCTTGTAGTTCAGCATCAAAATCAGAAGGGAGATCAGGAATTCCCAGTATTAGCTTTTTATGGTAGAAATCCCCATGTTTATGGAGATTAAGAAAGGTATTGATTTGTCACAGACCATAAGGTTTACTGTGTGTCTGACTTGTTCTTTAATTCCCATGGGTTTGACAACATCATCTTAACCTATTTAAGGATCTATGATGAAGAATAAAACATCACCATCTGCTAAAGCAAATATTTATGATTTATTAAAAACTACCAAGACAGTGGGATAGCAAATAAAATCTTCATGTACCTTTTTAATGTGGTGGAAGGAAAAATAATTCAGAGTTCTTTTAAAACATACATGAGATTAGTTTAAGGAAGAAGATCAATGGATAGAGAAGTACTTGATTACAAACAGATTTTAGCTTATGAAATTATACAACTTGTTAGGCAATAGGGTGTAGTGTATTGGAAATACTTTTTTTTTTTTGGTTAAAACGTCTCTGTCAGTAAGTATTGCTGAAGTCTGTATTGCACACACAGTCACAGACAGACACACAAGAGCTGTACTCACCTTTCTTTACAGACACAATGAGTCACCGAGCAGTTTGTGTATTCCTCCACACAGATATGTACCAAGAGCAACATTTTGCAGAATGACAATGGAGTGAATCACTAGGCAGCTCTTTTTCATCAAAGATAAGATTCTGAACTCTTGGACTTATTTGGTCTGGTGTATTTTGAAAACAGACTCCTTTGGTATATTTTGTATAACAGCTGGCACCACCATTCCTGCGAATCCCAATAAATGAGGTTTTCTCCCAGCATTTGTTGGTGCTAGTGCTATGGCTCAACAACAAATACCACTGCAGTCATTTAAGAACATTCTCCCACAGCTGAAATTATTTTACTGAAATATACACATCTTTAACTGGGCACACAGAAGCATGGAGGTCTGTCCGTCCTCCAGCAGGGAAACAGCCTCCACTGGAGGCCACCCAGTGCTGAGGTACCTGTACCCGTGCTCCTCTGCCTTGCTGGGAAGGTGGGAACCTCACACGCTGGGCAGTTGCAAACAGCTGGAGGCAGTAACTTCTTAAACTGCTACAGTACCTGTATCTGCTCTGAACATCAGCCCTCAGCCTGTGTCTATATTGCAATTGAAGGCATGATTGCAGGCTGTGTTGACATATCTAACCCTCACTTCACCTGAATTAGTTAATTCAGGTACTGATAACTGTAAAGCTCTGAAACATGGACTTCAGGCACCTGTATGGTCTGAACTTGAAGCAATGCTGCTATAACTGTATGTTATCTACTATCTTGATATCCCATTGTGTTGTATAGGCTAAAATATGCAGTAAGTAAAGTGCAATTTAACATTACAGTTAAGCTAGCCTAATGGCTAACTGGCATGAAAAAGAGTAGTTTGTTAGATTGGTCTAACTGCTACTTCATACTGCCTGCTTAGAGATTTGGTGATGTCCCTAATTCACTAAACCCAGCATCATTTACCCTTGTTGAAGCTCACTTTCACAAACAAATGCACAAACATAGCTGTGTTGCTTGACTCTAATAATTCTGAATTTCTCATCTATGGCTTTCAGCATCCAGCTAATTTAGATGCTGTTCAGAAAACAAGTTCTGTGTGCAGCCCTGTGAGTAGCAGGTAGGATTTTTTTGCATTGATAGCCATGATTAACATTGTACTACTTGTTATGAATAAGTACATGTGAAGGTTGAACCATGCTGAGTTTATTAGGTATGTTAGTGAAAGAGCACAGTCCCCATTAAACCTCTGATTTTCAGGCTGTTATTTTTAATATATATATATATATTTTTTTTTTTTTTCAAAAGAGGACATATTGAAGCATATTCCTTTTAGGCCCCTAGTGTAATGATTTTTTTTTTTTTTTCTTTTTTTTCCCCCACATCTCTCAGTCTGCCCAAGGCACAGCCTCAAAACCACTAAGGTCAACAGGAGTTTTTCTTTTGATTTCAGTGAGTGTGGATCAGGCATACAGAAAGTTACATATGAGATCCTGGGAAAGGGCAATGCATCCAAATGCAAGGTTTGTTAATGTAATGTAGACATAAAGCCCAGATTTAAGCAGTTCTCCAGCAGAAGCCTGCGGTGCAACGGCAGGAATTTTTGATACCTTTACTTCCTGCGCCTCTTAAACACACACAACGAAGCAGGAGGGAAATTGTTCATGATAATTAACTGGTTAAAATAAGAGTGAAGAAATCTAATATAATCAGGGTTCAGCAGTTGCATAGACCTCATGCTGATTCCATGCAAAGAAATTAATTTCAGCAGCAGAAAATAGCCATCTTTTAATTTGGTAAGGACTGTGTTCTCCTTAGCTATCTGGATGGTTAGCAGTGGGGACAGGGGGGAGGATTCTCAAGCTGTGGTTTGAGGATATGTTTGTTTCAGGGAAGAAATTCACTTTACTGGGGAATTTGGATGATCTGTGTTACAACACAAGCTTACAGACATTTTTTATCTATATAAATTACAGAGTGGTAAAGTGCAGCAATGGTGGGAAAGTGTGGAGGGAAGGGGGTGGAAAAGGGGTAGGAATGTCTTGCCAACTCTATTGCTGGAGAAAACATACAGTATAACTGTCAGACATACTGATGTGAAAGTATCATTTAAGCTGGATAAGAGTTTTGTTTGTTTGTTTCTTTTGTGGTTGGACAAGAAATAGAACCTCAGTGTAACATCATGTTATTCAAGATAAAGATGAATATAATGTGCTGTAAAAACATGGGCAAGACTTCCTCTGCACTTTGGAAGAAAAAATAATTTTACTAGAGATTCAAAACTAGAAAGCTAGAGCTATCTACAAAGCTAAAGATTTACTACTAGACAGATGGGTACATGGAAAGACAAGGAGTGGGACTGAGCACGTCTGCGCTTCTTTTGAATAAATGTTAAGGAAAATCCTAGCAAAAGGGGATAAAATGTTGAAATAGCATTCCTAAAGTCAAACAATTATCATATATTTAAGATTTGGAATGGATTGTCAGCCAGTATAATTCAGGCTTCAGCGGGCTACGAGAGAGCAGTGTTACCAGATGAGTATGTTTCTCACACAGTATATAAAGGGTGCTTTACCCAAATGTTTTTTTAATCAGTCCATTTTTAAACAATGTAAGCTGACAGCAGCCCTTTAATATGCATTACCAAGGCTTTCTGAATTGTAAGTAGAAAGGACGAGTAGTTTTCCTTGAATTTAGGAGCATGGTCTGGAATTTCATAGGTGGAGAGAAAAGGCTGCTTTGCTTTGAAGTTTTCTGCTTTATATGCTAAACAGTGCTGTTGACTGATTTACTGCAATTTCACATTCAGGGGGCGGGGAAAAAGGAAAGCAGTGACTTTTTGTTGAGTGTGATGAGGAATTATTGACAGATAGGGATACAAGTTCCACTTGCTTGCAAATTTGCTTTCAAACACAACAAGTTAACACAAGCAAGGGCTTGTAACAGTGCAATGCAACATTTAGTAAAGATCTGCCACATCTGGCAAACTTAAAACATTGCCTGGTTTTCCACTGGGCTTAAGAAAGGATGTGCTATTAAGGAAAATGCATAGTTTGCAGTTAGCATAAACATATTTTTATTTTACTGGAAATGCTTAGTGTACCACACTCTTTCACTGGTATTAGTAAAGCCCCTTTACCCTATCTTTCTACTGAATGTTTAAGATTCCTGGAATATTTTGTTTCCACTAGAACATTTACCCAGCCTGATTATGCGTCAGTAGCAGAGATGCATCCTCAATAATAAATTCATATGTATGTGGTGAAACGAACTGTAGACCTATGTGAAGTTCCAAGACCCATAAACCGATGAAACAAAATAAATTCTTTCTAAGAAGTCACCTACTAAATTGTGATCTACATGCTTGCATTAGAAATTAAATCTCCCCAGTTTTCAGGAATAAATGCCAGACTGTACAACTGTAAAGCACATTGTACAATTCCATGTCAGCATGAGCAATTTTAGGCAGAGGGGGAAAAAAAAAAAGGCAATGATATGAAGCTATGAGCAAGAATTCAATAGAGGTTTGGCTTTAGTGTTTCTGAAAAGAAACTGTCTCCTCTAGGAGAACACTTCTTCCTCGATAGCATATCATTATTTACTTCTTTTCACGCTATGGAAAGATGTTTCTTTGAATCTTTATATAGGGAAAGAGACAGGCAGAAAAAGAATGTATGATAAAAGATTCTGCTAAGTATAGCATAAGCATCTGAATGCACAAATGCAGTGCGTGCTTCTATGCAAAATGTGTAACAAAGGGAAACAAGCCTTATCGCATCAAAATATTATGTGTTTGTTAGTGGGTATTTATGTTCTGTAATGACATTTATATTTGTAAGGAAATGCTTCCCACTACATTGGCAGTAACCAATAAGACAAATTTCAGTCACTTAATTCCTGAAAGTGGCATTTGTTCTTGTTCTACTTAACCAAAACCTTCTGTGCTTTAGTTTCCTATCTTTCAATGATAGCTCTTGAATTCTCAAGCATATTATTAAATCAGGTATATGTTTTTAAAGCACTTGTATACTTCATAAAAATGATTGTATAAAAGTGCATTTATATGAGTACACCTTAATAAAAGCAGACCATGCTAGGCACAATTAAACTTGTTATGTCCCACCATGCAAATCTTCCTGTATAGCTTGAAGTTTAACTTTCAAAGCTCAGCTGAGTTTATTCAACTGATTACTATCTAATCCACCCACCCATCATCCCACACTCTCTTAAAAAATGTTAAAATCCTGCCCAGAGTGTTATTTTTATTTTTAATCTTGAATGCCTAAGCGCTCCTTACAGATGTGAGAAAACTCAGGGCTCAGTCATTACGGTAAAGCCACAATATTGTCAGGCAGAACGGAGTCCTCAGCAAAAAACGGAGACTTTCACCAATGCACTGTCTGTTATCTGCCAGTGGGTACTGTAGAAAGCCCCGTTGGAATACCTGGCAGCATTACATCTGCAAATACTGTATGCCACCAGCATGCCTGGCTTGTTTGCTGTGTGGAGAAGCAAGAGTCACCCTGCCAGCCGTGCGCGCTCACCTCTCTTCCTGCACTACTTCTATCTGTTGCAACACACTGGGTCATTTCCTAACTTCCCAAAATGAAAGCACGTGTTGCAGCCAAATGAAAGCTCATTTGCACATTTGCCTTTGCTTGTACAATTGTTTGTGGATTAAAATAATGGAAACAACAGGCTTTAGTGATCCAGCCTGCACTGAAGCAAGGGGACACAGAGAACTGGAGACAGGGAAGATGGGGAGGTAGAAGATGTATGTCCCATTTCTTTTTGGTTCACTCAGTATGCCCAGGCAACCCTCCTGGTTCTTATTATTCCCTTTTCAGTGATTGTCAGCCTATTACTCTCAGGGTAAAAGCATCTGACTCTTGTTTGTCTCATAATTGACCAAGACCTTTGGCTCATAGTTGTCCAAGACTATCTCCAGTGCTTGCTCCCTAATCACTCTAAAGAAGATTCTTTCTGGTTAAAAAAAGTCTGTTCTACCTTATTGAAACACCAGTCTTACCAAAAAAGCAGACTTTCTTGGCAGTAGAGGCAGAGGCTGTCTTTATTCCTGGTGGAGGTCACACTAGAGTCTGTTGGAGGCTGAGCCCTACACTCTCTCTTTCTGGCTTCTGCTGTGCTCTACAGTATTCACATCAGACTGTTTTGTAGGAAATATTTTATTACATTGAGTTGTTTAATTCACTGGACTGGTGTGAACAAGTATAACTTGTTGGTTCTCAATGAAACTATGAATGTTTATGCCTGCAGAGAATCTTCCACGTTATTTTTAATCTAACTACATTAATAGTACTAATTAAATATTAGTACTTGACGCTATATAACAATTCTGACCAATTCCTTTTGCAAGGATATAGACTCAATATCTATCAAAGTAATGTGCTATATTGTGCTATATTTAAACACTACTTCTACTTGATCAGTGAAGTTTTAGTTATAATTGTATCATTCTCAGGTACAATGCTCATTATGCGCAACACAGACTTGGATTATTGTGGCATGCCACATTACCTGAGCAGGTCTACCCATAAAGGTAGATAATCTATCTACCCCATAAGGAATCAGCATTTTGATATTTCTTGAAAATTTTAGCACCTTGTAAGGCGACCATGTAGAGTTTGAGAGGCAGCTCAGGGCTCCTGAGCACCCCTATATCTCTTGAGTTGGACTCTCTGAGGGTCTCTCAGGATTTGGTGTAAATAAAGGATGATTCCTATAAAGATCAACCCAGGAAGAACTCTTCAGGGCATTGTTCAGTAAAAAATCCTTCTCATAAAGCTACAGCAAGTATTCCTTAGTCAAAACAGCTGTTTTTTATGCATGGATGCAGCTGTAAGGTAAGACTATCAATTTTTGGTCTATAAAAGTCGATTCTATTTTATACAGAAAAGGGTAATTTGAACAGGCTGGGGAGAAGGAAGCCTCTTTCAGAGATGATCAGTACTTTGCTATTTGTAATAGCATTGAATAGATTATCATTAGTCTTCAGATACTGCACACATGCATATATCGAAAGAAGATTAATCACATCTGATTATATACAAATTTAAGATCAGTTCCAACAAATCCAATTAGTGTTTCATAGCTAATAAAACCTCTTTGAACTCAGTGTACCCCTCTTAGGATGCAGAATTGCCTGGCGCTGAGCACCTCCGGTGAGATAAGGAACGGTCTCTGTTAAAGCCTGAAGTCTGAGAAAATCAGGCCTCCCAAGAGTTAATTACAGGGGATTAACAACATCTATGAAAAATAACAGATGCGGCTAAACAACAAATTTGCAAGCAGCAATCTGACCAATCAATATAAGGCTGAGTAAGCAAGTGGTTGTGCACCAAATGGGACAAAGATTTTAAAAATATATTGTTATACTTAAAACCATATTTGAAATGCTGGGAGTATGCAAAACATCCAATTATGAAAACAACATGCTCAAACCACTGAGATAACTTCACATTTTCATTATTTTAAGAGGTGATCTTTAAAAGATTATTTCACTCATGTTTTCTTTTCACTCAGCCTAGAACAATATGGAGCACACGTAATGTAACTGCCTTAAGTAGTTACTTTGTTGGGAAAAAAAAATAAAATAAAATTACAGTCCATTTTAAATCTATATACTACAGTGATTAATCTGAGCTGGAAAGGATGGGAAAAAATAAACACTACGATTAGTGATATGATATCAGGAGCTGGCTGTGCTTGAAATTTCTCTTTATTACTGCTGCTAATGCTTGAGACAGACAGGAACTGCAAATAAATAAATACATTCTGTTAATATTTGCTGAAATTTTTGAACACATTCCCTTTGGCACTACTTGTATCCCATCTCTCTTTTGCTTTCTGAGAACATATGTGTGATTGAGTTAGGGAACAAATGTTCAGAGAAAAAGTTAAAAGTTTCTAAAATTGGCACACATTAGTGTTTGTGTCAGAGATTTGTGCACTTAAGCCCTAACTCAGAAAAAAGGCATTCCTGCTCAGGACAGCACTGGCACATCAGGTAAAATTTTGTCTGCACCAAAGCCAAAGGGACAGGATTTCTCCTATGGCACTGAAACTTTTGTGTATGTTTGGGGTTCTAATCCTACCCCAAAGTCTGAAAAAGTTAATGAAATCAATCCCTTTCAGCTTTAATGGACTTTGGATGTGGCTTTCAGATGGCAAACAGGAAAGATTTTAGGTGACTTTGTTCTAGCACTGGAGACCTCAAGGATTAAAATTGGTTCATTGGACCCTGAAGAATCATGGGAATGCCTTAAAATAACTGATATTTAAAAAGATAAGTTTGGGATCCTTTTGTATCTTGAACTTCATTGGTTCATGCTTTCTAGCTGCCCTGCTATGAGAGCTCAAATTGTTTTAAATTATCCAGGGAAACTGAAAGTCTTCAGTGATCCCTTGGCTCCTGAAGCATGGGGCTAACCAAACTCACCAACTGCCACATCACTTCTGATAAAATGGTGATCTAGTGGAATAACTGGTAACTGCATTTCAAATATCAAATGCTGCAGATTGTGATCATTTGGCAAAAATCTTATTATTATTTTCATGCAAGTTTTCCAAAACACTCTGGTAAATAACTTTCAAACAGCAAATCAAAACATTCTAGGAAAACATGACTCCAAATGGATATTTTGCCAAGAAACAGGAAGTTTCATGTGAATTTATGTTAACAGCTAGGGATATTCTCTACCCTGCAGCTGGAAGGTGTGATGTGAAAGCTCCTAAGTAAGTGTCCATAGTGGTCCTACTGGTAAATTCTCTGAATTTTCTGCTGCCTTAGATTTGCTATTTACTTGGGCTAGCTAGCTATAATGTATATCCACAGCAGTCCCACCTCTAAGCTCAGTTCTTTCCCATGCCAGTTTCTACCATTGTATTATTGTTGCACCACTGCTTTTAGAGCAGGATGCTAGCAGCTACAGTAAAGGGGAAAAAGAAAAAAAAAAAAAAAAAAAAAAAAAAAAAAAAAAAGGAAAAAAAAAGGAAGAAAAAAGAAAGTTAACAAGTTAAATCCCCTTCCAGTCAAGCAGATGCACCTTATATTGCATTCAGGAGGTCATAAAGCTTCTGATTAAGCTATCTGCTTGTTATAAACTGTTCTCAGGTTTTAGGTATGTTACAAGAGGCCAGACCTGTAATTCTGGCTTATGGAAATAAGCTGTATTACTAGAAGTAGGTCCAGGTCTGAGACTGAATAACAAAGGATCAGCCATTACATTATACACTTATTTGTTAAAAACATTAATGAAATGTTTTCTTCGGGAGCAGAAAAACAAAACAAACAAAGAAAAAAGCATACCACAGTTTCAGTGAGCTTCAGAGCTCTTATGGCCTCTGATTTATGAGTTTTGGCAGATTCTGGAACAATGTCAGAAGAAACAGTGAGAGAAGCCTGCTGTTACAGCAATAGAATACTATAATATTCTGAATTTTATTTCAGAGGTTTTAGTCTCTTATTTTGTGGCTTTGTGACACCAGTGGGTTGCATTATATTCAGTTTACAGACTCACAAATCTGTAAAATATATTTTGGAATTAAAAAAAAAATCACAAGCGAATCTAGGCAGGTTAGAAATAATACAAAAATCTGTTCGTTTTACTAGAAGAAATTGAACAGAAACTGGGCATGATTTCAACGTCAAAACACAATGCAGAACTGATTTGGTTTTGCGCTGCTGCATAGATGCAACCAGCCCTTTGTTCATTGATCATTTAATTACAGCAGATTGGTATTACTTAAGTGGCAAGATAAATACAGCATTCCTCTTCTGTGGTCTATTTTCTGTTTATTGTTCTTATCTTTTGTACAAGTGGATAAGGGGAAAAAATGGAGCCAGAACATAAGCAATAACAAGGTCCAAATACTCTTGCTTGCCAGTGTTAAACCAGATAAATTCTTCCTACAAAAGAAAATGCACGAAAAGAGATACTATATGAGAGAAAACTGCATTTTTCTTCACATGAATCATCCTGTTTAGTTCCAATAAAATTCCCATGGAAACTTCAGGGCCATCCAGCAGATCCTGCACTATTTGTTAAAGGGAAATGTTGTGGTTTCAGGTTTGCTGTGGGTTCATATCATGCCATCCATGATCTTTAGCAGTACAATTCCAATAAGTACAGTAAGTCCTGTGGTCTACTTTCTTAGAAATGGAAAACAATTGAAGATGTTGCATTTCTGGGTGGTTTCCCCCAGAAGACTAGCAGGGCCACTAGATACAGTAGCTTAAGAGCTGACAGTAAAAGTATTACCTGCATTAAGCTTGCTTTTTTTTTTTTTTCTTTTTTATTTCTTTTTTGACTAGATAAAGTCCACTCCCTTCAGATGTTCTGGGAATAATTTAAAAAAGACAGCCTAAATTTGGGACCAGAACCACAGACATAATTTAGAGTTACTCATAGCAGAGCTGAACATTGGGCCACAGGCTGTACAAAAGCCAGCAGGGGCAATAGAAATGAACTTCACAGGCACTATTTTCCCTGCTAGGTTGCTTCCCAGGTTCCCAGAAGCTGCCTCTATCCTAAAGATCCTACTAAGTATTTTGTCAATTAGCATACATATTGACTTTGATGGGATTGGGTCTGCTCCACATACAGCTTTCGTGCCAGCATAAGCATAGCAGTTTATCGGTGTGATTTGCTTGTACTGTTATTAGAGGCTCCCAGGGATAACTGCAGTGGGGTAAAGGTGCTCAGCACTGGTCATGCATTGTGTTTTTTCCTTCCTACAGAGCTAGTATAACTTGAAACAAGGCTAAGTCATTACTATAATTTTTGCTGCTACAACTGCTGATTTTTGCTATTATTTTGCTATTCTAGTTCCTGACTCATCAGTGATGTCTGTGTGCTGACAAAGGGCAGTAAGATGGATGCAGTTTCTTCTCGTCAGCTAGGTCTTTGCCTAAATATGAGTTGCATTTTTTTTCCAATACATTTTAGCAAGAAAAACAGGACACTTCCCAGGTAGTCCTTGCCCCAGCAAGGCTGTGTCTCCTGCCATGAAGTTTGTTGGCTGGTTCAAGTCTTTTGACTAATTTTCATATATCAGGAGGGGGAGAAGGAGGAGGTGAATGGGTTCCCACATATGTTATAAATATTTTTTTTGTCTGTATTAGGGTAGTAGTAAAAATCCTATCGAACTCTGAGCTACATGGAAAGTAACACCAGTCACCAAGCAACTAATGTAGGAAAAAGGATAAGTGTTAAATAAGTGAAACAAGTATATTAGTGAAGCCAAACAAAGCAAAAGCCTAAAAAATCAGGACGTCAGTCAGCTCTCGTTGTTCCAAAAAAATCCCTTCAAAACAAATTCCAAAGCAAACACTTTCCACTTAAAAAAACAACAAACTCCAACATATCAGCATTCTAGTAATTCCTGCTATTGAATGGTTGACTCTTAAACAGTACATTTTTTTAGGAGAAAATGTTTTAGCTATATAAATAGAAGGCATCCAAGACTCTTTGTTTTCTCCTGAAATGCAAGGCCAATAACTTATCTGTTATTAACAAGTTCATCTTTTGTTTCCCCAAGGTGCTTTCTTTTTTTTTTGTTTTCCTTTTTTTTTTTTTCTTTTTCCTTTTTTTTTTTTTTTTTTGCTTTTGGCAAAATTCTTTGGAACAAAGAGAAAGCAGCTTCCCCTCCTGTTGTTTTGCTGTCTTTGCAAGCATTTATTTTGTCATGGAGACAAAGCTGAGTTTCCTCTGCTGTGGTGTTGTGTTGCATGAAATGTCCCAATGTTCCTATGAATGGAGGCTTCTAAAGACAGGCTGTTCTGTTTTGAACTTGTTATGACAAAAATAGCCAAAAAAGCCAGCTTGTCAAATTAGGAATTACATGAGGTCAGCAAATTTGGGAACAACCACAACTGGAGGAGAGAGAAAGAGAGAGACCTAATTATGACTTGGGGGAGGGAGGAAGGGTGGACCTTTTTGAAGCAGCCCCAAAGCCTCTTTTGATCTCTGAGTGCAGTGGGGCACACAGTACAAGTCTCCCACTAATTTTGGTGGCAGACAACCAGGTTTTAATATGCCTAAAAATAACCTTAATGTGGGCCAATATTCTGCCTTGCCCTCTGCACACCATACGATTATTTCTGCCAGATGTATAAACTACTTGAACTGTGAGGTTTAGCAGCGTCCCAAAACTCTGTGCCCTCCTCTGATTTTCTCAGGCTTTTACACAGTACCTGTTGCTGTCACATCAAAGGGTAACTTCTGCAAAAGTCTGGCTCTGAGAAAGGTCTGGAAAAGGAACTCAGCACATTTTGGAGAAGTTTGGCATACAGCACAACAGTTTTACCATTTGGACCTTTCATGTCATAAGGCACAGGGTTTTCTTTCAACTTTCTACAAGAACAAGGACAAACTGTAAAATTCACATCCAGGTCCAAGCAGCAAGTCTAGAGATGATTTTGATATGTGTCAAAGTCTAATATTATTTATACATGTAATTATAGAGTAATAGTCTAGTCTAGTCGAGGAGACTGCAGATACAGCAATAAGCCAAAGTTCCTGTGTTCTGATCTTAACTCAGTGACTCAGTTTGCTCATCTTGTAACATACAGATAATAATCATGCTGACCTGCAGTGGCACATGGCTAAGCAGGCACTCAGCTCAGTCCTGGCAGAGGCTGAGGGAAGCTGCTGGGAGATGCTCTCCACCTGTCAGTTTTGCAATGCTTGATAAATTCCTGGATTTTTATTTTATTTTATTTTTCCAAGCTCCATCTATCAGAGTCTTTTAGAGATTAAGTATAAATTTTAAATTCCTTAAAAAAAAAAAAAAAAGTATATTTGTTATTTCAGAGGAAGCTAAAATTGAGATTTATAGACAGCTAAAAACAAATCAATAATGGTTGTATTTTCTAAGAATCTTAGGACTTCTAAGCCAGCTGGGTGTGTGAAGATAAAGGATGTCCTGACTTCTGAACACTTGGGAATGGCATCCCCAATTGTTTTGACTAATACAGATAGAGCACATTAAAACATAACGCAGTAGGTTGTTTAGTCCTCTGCCTCTGCTCCCAGAGGGTGCATTACAGAAGAGCGCTGTTCTTGCTTCTTTCCTCTGGTCATATGCAGATGCAGAACCCAATCACCATCTAGACATTAACCAACTATTTATTCAAACCAAATTCAACCAACTAATTGTTCCCAAGCTTTTCCCTTCAGTGTTCATTATTTGGCATGTACAATTGGTCCCCTAAGACCTGGGTCATATGACATGACTTTTTATTTATGTTTTTATTATTGTTTTATTTTATTTTTTTCACCCTAACTGGATAATTGGAATGTGAAAATATAATAAATAGTAAATAACCAAGTTACTTGGTAGGGTTCAATAATGGACAGAGCCGCTCTCTCTCCCCATCTCTCAGCTTCTCAAAGAACAACACATTCATGACAGTGCTCACAAATAGCAAAACAAATGGGACACAAACACTGAATGTAAAAAGCAAACTTTCTTTGCAAATGTTTGCAAATCCTACCTTGTAGACCACATTGACTCTGTTAGCTACATACAGTATCTGTGGATATGAAGGTAACAGATATCTCATTTGTGCTTGCAATAGGAAATAATTCAACTATAATAAATTTTTTGAAGTGTTACATCTGGAAGTGGCTATCATATTTTCACATATTTTTTCAATCTTGTAGTTAAAATATATCTCAACCTTAAATTGGCTCTGACTACTGAGTTAAAAGTCCAACATTCTAATTTGTTAATTTTTAACCTTGGTATGTAAAATTCTGACTTTTTTTTTTAAAGTGAAAATATAAAATTAGCAGACCTCCCCCCCTAACTTTCCTACACTTGAATGTAAAACATACAGTTAAGCACCACTTGAACAATGCAGTAATAACTAAACTAGATAACTTATCTGGAGATAGTCCAGTCTGAACAAAGACAGCAATTCAAGTTGAAACTGAAAGCCAATATTTAATATATGAACTGGTAAAGACAGTATTCTCTGTAACTTTAACAGAATCACAAAAGTTTAACAATTATGTGTGGGATTTCTATGTGAATTTTAGCCTTTTATTTATCACAAACAGAAAATAAATATTTTCAAATAGCAGCTGAATAATCTTACAAATTAAATTACATGAATGTATCTAATCTGAGAAGAAGGAAGTTCTGCCTCAGATGCACATTTTTATGCAACAGAGCTGTTTACTTTATTTGTAAACCCTTCAAAATACTGTCCAAAGTTCATTCTTTGTTCAAGGTAAGAATGTAATTGCACTGCTCGAAATGCAATATAAGTAATAAAGTTAGGATCCACTAGAGAAAGACAATTTGGAATTAAGAAAAAGCAATTTAAACAATCTGAATGCTTCTCCTCCCTTCCCTTCTTCTTAATGACTCTCTCTCGTCCCCTTAAGAAATCTTTGAAGTAAGCCAAAAAGAACAAGCTAGTCTGTTTAAAGGTCATGTGTATCTCTGCTCTGCTTCCCGTTGGTGCAATATGCCTTTGGTAATCCCAGGAGTATACAGTGTTGTTTTACGTTTTCATCCAAGTTTCACTTTTGGGGAAGACACGGCCATGTCCATGCCTTACATACAACCTTTGATATTTGTTTAATATTGTTAATTATAGCCTTGTTTAGTCTTTCAAAAGCAAAGCCTATCAGTGGAAGTGCAATAGAGCTTTATTTGTAAGCACAGTGTGTGCTTACTGAGAAATAAAATTAGGGAAATAGAAAAGCATATTGAAGATAGGCAATCCTTCTGCAAAGATAAATGATTTAGTAATGAATAGATTCTTCAGGCCATAAAAAATCCATTTATTTTCTTTTGAATTTCAAGTGGAGGACTTGCACTTTCCCACTCACTTATAATCAGTTAAAATTAGAATACAGAGAATGAAACCAGTGTACTGGCAGACCAGACAACAACCATAATGTATAACAGTAGAAGTTAAATTAACAGACATTTTAAAAGACATAGCATTTCCACAGAAAGGTACTCATATATTACCATTCAATGTGGAATAAAGATGTGATCTAAAATACATATTGTTCTTGTAAATTATGTGCCTTGTAACAACATGCTGCCAGACTTCAGTCAACTCATTTAAATGAAGGATCCACTTGTCCCCTTCTGTGACTGTGGAAATGAACCAGAAATAGGATTAGTCCAACAGTTTCCAAGCTTGTTCCATATTAATCTTGCCTTATCAATGAATCTGATCTTGCATCTAAGTGCACCAAATGCCTTTTGCCTCATTCGTGCATTTTTTCACAGGAAGCTGATGCCCACCTGGCCGTGGAGTACAGCAGGCTCCCAGCTTTGTGCAACGTGTCACCCCGCATCTTCTGAGGGCACAGACACATTAGAAGGGTATTCAAGGGCTTGTCCAGGACATAGCCCCACATCGGGACCTCTGGCTCCTTGCACAGTGGCTTGTTGATGGCCACAAGTGGCTCTGAGGGTCCTTGCAGCTACTTTGGGGAGGTCAGCTGGAACAGTTCTGTGGGCCAAAAGATAAATTCAGTCTGGGCAAGCCACATGGTCTTATTGTGACTAAAGCAGTGTTGAATCAGTGGCAGGTCTAAAAATATGCTAGGAAGTGATCAGCTACTGTCATAGCACCATGTCCCCTTCCCTGTTTCATTTCAGCAGTTCCCAGGGTCTGATGGAACAAGAAATTTTTCTATATTCTTTTTTATTTGAACTGGGACCAGACCCAGTGCTAGGAACTTTGGGCACAGGGGGAGGGTTTACTATTGCAAAGGTCCCACTCAGGTCAACAGCCAGAGCTATTTGCTTTGCAAAATAAAAAGGGAGAGACTGGAGAAATGTAGGAAAAATTGACCATTTAATTTTTGTGTTACCTGTAGCCTTCATATTTCAGCACTAATGTGGGTAAATGTGTCAGGAGTTGGGTAAATATGTTGAAACTAGTGAGATGGTTACAGAACAGTGAGATGTGAGCCAGTTCTGCAATAGCTATGTTCCCCACACCACTGCTATTTCTTCTTTATATGAAAAGAGAAAATACAGTTGCCTCCAGGTCCTTACCACCCCCTTCTACTCTGATTAACGCATTTACCAGGCTATTTTCCTTAGAAAATATGATTTTCCTTTAAACATCCTTCTGAACACCAGGGTGGTTCAGGAATCAACAGGTGTTCAGATGTTCATGTGGCTGCTCGGTGGGAGCAATGGCTTGATCCATCAGTTCAGGCTCTCCGCCTTGCTCATCCATGTAGTAAAGTCAAGTGTAGGGATGCTCTCAGGCAAAAAGAACTGGAGTCTGATCTTCAAAGTATTTTCCAGCTTAATGCCTATAGAAGTTATGAATAGCTGTATGATGCTTTGAAAACCTACAGATTTGGGCATTTTTGTTTGTGAAGACTGATAACTAGAAAAGCGTGTACCTCACTCAACTATCCTCAAACACTGAAATATCTGAGTCCAGTTTCTCTAATGACAGTCCATACAGTTTAGAAATTAGAAGTGAAACAGAAATAGAAGAGAACATGAATTATCTTGAACAAAGGCTGAGTAAAATCTTTAGTCCTGAACTTATGCATATATTGTTTTCTCTTTCCTTACACTACTCATCAGAGCTGTAAGTGAGCTTGTTCCCCAAAGAGATACTGCACTGGGCATACATCTGGAAGCCAAGTGCTGCAGGAGGCATCCTACTTGTTTATTACAGCTGTGCTTAAAAAACATATTCAGGTCAGAAGGATCTCAGGGCCCAATTCATACTTATTATCTATAATTTGACCCGTGGAATTTCTGTATATCCTGAAGCCCAAGAATTTTAATCTAACAGTTTACATGTTTAAAGACAAGAGCTTTTTGATTATACACTGTAGCTGCTCAGTAGATGACTATAAATCTAAGCAAATAGCTAAAGACTGAAACTCCAGAAGGCAACAGGAATGATGCAAACAGAAGGTCCTGTTCTGACTCAGTCACTTACCAACTTGTGTTGCATTTTTATTGCAGGTCAAAAGTCGTCAGAGTATGCAAATTAAAAAAAAAAAAATAAAAAAAAAAAAAGAAAAAAAAAAAGCAGCTTCTTGTTCTTCTTGTTTTGGAAAAATAAGCCATTTTAGTATTTATAATTACACACTAAGGGGCTTTTATGCTCAGCCTCACTTATCTTGGATTTTTGCATAATTTGAACTAAAAGTGGCAATATATGTAGAACTCATTTATTCAAATTATACAGGGTTAGTGTTTTCCTTCTCTTGAAAGTGGTGTGCATTTTGGGATAAGTGCCAAATTCAAGGAGGGAGGAGGAGTATAAAAAGAAGAGTCTGGAAAAAGACTAAAGAGATACTTATTCAACTTTTAAAATGGCTTCCAAACCCTCATGAAAAATGAGATGTGTATGTTAAATCCCCTTCCCTTTGTAAGACAAATGTATTCTCTGTAAATCTCAATAAATTCAGCTGACACTTGCAGAATTACTCATGTCATCTAAGGTGTACAGAAAATTGCTGCTCTCACCTGTGTAGTTTAATAGAAGGCAACTTTTCTGTGTCCTCAGACACCACGTCTTCCCTTTTCACCTGCCTTTCTTTAGAATAATGTGTCAAATTTATTAGCTTAAGAATTGACTTACTCTGGTTGTGTGCATGATGTTACAGATTTTACTTCAAGAATTACTCACTGGGCATCCTGTTGTAAATAATTTTGCGAGTAGATCTTATCATCCATCACAATCCAGGCAAAACATGTTTACAGTGTGGTTATCCAGTAAATGAAATGTTTTGTATTTGGTTTTGCACTACACTAATGAACACATACGAAGGTTCAAATTAAAGGTATGAAATTCCTTTAGCTAAGCTAAAATCTCCAGTGCAGCAGAATTGATGTATCAGACCTTAAAGGAAGGAGGCTATAAAACAGTCTTTGAGAAAATTATCCCCTGACATAACAACTGGACTTCTATTGAGATTGTTCTATCACCTCATGTGCAAAATGAGACCGTACCTGTAGGTTACTTTGAGGGGTGTTTGCCCCCCAATATTTCTGTTGATCAAACTGACATGAAAAAATGTGTTTGCTGTGAGAACTCTGGCAATTCACTGCTGCGTAAGTGAGAAGCAGGTTCCTGGCATCTCTCCCAAATGCAATAATACAGAGATTAATATATTTGGGAATCTTAATGATATATACTTAAAAAGTAAATTTGCCATGCTCTTCAGTGGAGTAAATCAACATTCATCCAGTAAATGCAGCATCAGTTCATGCCAGCATGACGATCTGCTTTGAAACCCCTAAGAAAAACTCAGCCCATCAGCACATGAAAGAGAACTTGTGCCCCTGTGGGCACAACATGGCTTTCATAAATGCAGTCATTTCTGTGAGTCTAAATTTTAAAAATGTGCTTCTGTGAGCAGGGACAGATGCAGCCCAGATGTGCACTGGACATTTGAGCATCTTTCCTTCCTTCCTTGCCCGCAAGCCCCACACGTGGCCAGGCCGATGCATGGGCTGCCCAGGGCTGACCGGGGCCAGCAGCTGCACAGCTCCCACAGGGACAGCCCCAGCCAGGGAGCCCCACACCATGGCTCAGCTGTGGGGATGTCACCTTTGTCCCCCTGCCCAGGAGAGAGCCCTGGGCCACCACGGTCACAGTATGGGTCCTCCGACTCCCCTGCTGCTCCCGCGTCCTCTTCCTTTCCCACAGACCTGGCACTGTCACAGGCTTGCTCACGTTCCTGGGCCTGCGCTGGTGAGGGAATTCTCCTTGAAACACAAAGTGTGCTTGTTGTTACAAGGGGGGTTATGCAAAACTGTAGTTTCCAAGCTTTCAGCTTGTGATTCCTGCTCTGGGCTTGTGTGCCCGTTTCCTTCTGCACTTCCAGGTCATGAACCCAGCAGGGTCACAATCTGTTCCCTGGGAACTGCTGATTTAACATGGCTACGTAACTCCACTGCCAAGATCCAGTGAAGTGCTGTGATTAGTGGCATGTATTTTTCTTTTCTAGTAATACATTTGTTATGGAAAGAACTGAAGTTGATCTTCCATTCCTTTAAGAAACAAAGATGCAGTGTTCCTTTGGTAATGAGATGGCCTCAAGGAATTAGTAATAGGAGAAAAGAAAAAAAAAAAAAAAAAAAAAAGTAGAAAGGAGCAGACATCCACTTTTTTAAGACATCAAATGCTAGATTGTTGTGTACAGAAAATCTTTTAATAGCCCCTGCTATATTTGTTTGACAGACTTGATGGGCCATATTGTTGTCCCATGGAAACCTGTAGAAAAGTCTTGTTAGAAAGTTAGCGCTGCTGAGGGGCAAGCACTCTATCTGTACATGTTGTGTTTTGAACCGTTCTTTCTTCATGGCTTGAAAACTAGCGTCACTGATTCCACATGTAAAATATGAACTCACACTGATACTCTTCCCAAATGCTAATGCACAGCTGTGGAGTTTGGATATTCCAGAGCTGACTCATTCTGCAACACAGCAGATTCACAGAGATGAAGTGGAGGAGGGGCACTGCAAAATAGCTCTTTCAGGAATTAAAAGAACTCCTAAACCCCAAAGTATTACTATTCCATTACAGTATTTCTTTCATTGAAAAGTTTGGTTTTTAATGACCTCTAATTAATTTTTTTTTTTTTTTTTAGCTTTGCTTTGTTTCAACATAAAATCTATGTCACTCCGGCTCAGCCTGCCAGAGTCTTTTGTCTGATGCTACAAACAAATCCAGCCAAACATTAAGATTCATAAGGGGGATGGGGGGGAAGCACAGCTTCTTAAAGCCACATCAAGTATGTTAGAGACAAAACATTTAATTTAAATGGTAGAAACTAACACAAAACAGCTTCAAACCTCGTAAGCAGAGTTAGCTAAGTAGAAACACATGTTCTTTTGACATTTATTTTCATGACAATTAGAAGCAACTAGTTTTCAGCTCACATTCTTGTTCATCTCTTTGGCGCTTTGGCTAATGCATTAATTCAGAATTACTGTAGAACAGGTGCTGATTGGAACAGTATAGGTAATTACATTCAACTCTGTAGCATGTAAGGCAAATAACACCAGTCTGGTTCAGGCATGTACATAATCATATATTCAATGAGTCAAGCAAATGAGGAACATGAATGCGCTTTCATTTTTATGTTGTTTTGACCTCAGTGTATGTTTTGCTCTAATTTATTTTGCATGCTCTGATCATTCTGATCACATGAACGTGTCTCATTCACTTGCCGAGCATAGAGTTTCTCCCCCCCCCCATCTGAAGACAAAGCCCTGTGACAGCTTGCAAAGACAGGAACAGGTTTTTAACTTGGTGTCATTAGCTGGTTGGGTTTGGTTGCAGCAGTTTTAATGTCAGCCCAGAAACACTGAGAGGATTAACTTGTCAATAGGCTCTTCCTACTTTTTTTTTTTTTTTACTTACTTTTTTTTTTTCTTTCTCTTAGCCAAGAAGCGAATCCTCGCTTTATTAAAGTCAGGGGAAGGTTCAAGACTGATTTCAACAGGGACAAGATTTCACATGCAGTTAGAGACAAAGCAGAGGTTTAAAAAGGGCAGATGGGGCCAACACACCCTGCTGGCGGGGGCTGTGCCCTTTCAGGTGACCCTCAGGCTTCTGCTCTGGAATGATCTTGAGAGTCCAAAAGGACCAAAATTACCTCAAAACTGCACAGTGGCATGGGCTACCCTGTAATGTGTTGTTCCCAGATTGTGGGACCACAGTTTGGCCAAGGCCAGGGTACTTTTCTCACAATTAGGGGTGGAATTGGACTGAGGAGAGGAGGGCTGTGAATGACTTGGCCTGCTATTCCTGCTGTCACTGGGTGCCTACAAGGGATAGGAACGATGCTGCCAGCAGAAATGTCAACACCTCATCTCTCCTGGGGTGGGGCGGCATGGCTGTGCCCTCCCTTCAGTCTGACACGGGTGCAGTCAAACAGACTGTTTTGCCTATTTTGCATCCCATTCCTTCCTATTGCCTTTGTGCCTTACTGATGCCTGGAATTGGTCCTGAGCAGAGGGACTTGGTGTAAGGGTCTCACAGATAAGAATTAGCAGGTTGTGCCTCAGCACATACAAAACAGGGAGGGGTCACTGGGAATATTAATAGAAATTGTATTAGCACCTCTGAGTCTAATTTTCAGAAAAGCTCCAAGAACTAGAAGCACACATTGCTGTTGCTATCAAGGGATTTGTGCTAGTAAGTGAGATTTTCAAGAAATCTTTGTGACGTGTTATTATTAGCCAATTAATAAGTATTTTCTTTTTGTTTGTTTAAACAGGTTTACCACACTACTGAAAGACAGGAGTAGTCTTAAAAGTCTTGGTAATGAGTTAGGAAATGCAGAAACACCACGCCCTGTACTAGATTTATTTCAGTCATACAATGGATTTGTACGTGATGAAGAATGCAGATGGTGTCCTATTACAAACCATTTATGGACCTAGCCTGCATTAAACAGACACATAGGTGACTTTCACCTTCATAAAAGACCAACAAAAGGCTTAGCTTACTACCCTGAAGTCATCAAAATACCATTTCAGCATCCATATATGCTCTTGGCATATATGCATCTGTGTATGGTGAGCTGGATTTTCTCCCAAATAACATAAAAGCATGATAGCAGAATGGTTTTCCCAATATTTCTGCCTGTGCAGCTCCTACTTGGCAGCAGCTGGGTGAGGGCTTCATGCCCCCTTTGCTCTTGCTGGCCTTCCTGACCAAGCCAGGCTCTTACAAAGCCAGGCAGCCATGAACTGTTCTGGTGTCAGCCACTGCTGGGCCTCCACCTCCAAGGCATCCACCTGCTGTGTGGATCTTTTAATACCACTATGGATTTGTTACACCTGTGTTAAAACCTTAGTAGAATGATATGACTGAATGACAGCATGATAAAGGGATGTCGTGGGAGCATGGTTTCACACCCAGCAATGGTTCTCCTCGCCCTGCACCAGGCTGCCAGCAGTTGCTCTCCCTCTGACCTGAAGGACTCTCACCATGGCTTACAGGGTTTCGCTTTTATTGGTCTTTTTTTTTTTTTTTTTTTCTTCTTGCTACTCCACAGTAATGCATGCACATATATATTCTTTGTATTTTATATGTAATACATTTAAATAGAGCAGTAATTTTTTGCTTCTAGGAAAAGAAAAGAGTCTGGTAGTGCCTCCCAGGGAGGGGTTTGCTGCTGTTGCTGCAGCAGTGTAGCTGCATGGCAGGCGATTTCTTTATACTCCGACTTTCTGTGAGGTGTGGCAGGAAGCGTAAGTAGTTCAGCAAGACAGCGTACAGCACGCTCCAAGGGACAAAGTGTTGTCATCGACACGAAACACAAAGCTGGTCCTACCCTGCTCTGCTCCTTAGAGTCCTAGAGTTTTTGCAACAGCAAGGTGATCACCTCTTAATCAAATCAAATCAAATTATCTCACTTTGACGACCTTTACCTGGGGTGGGATCTGGCCTGGGGTAGCCTCGCTGGGAGCAACGTTGTTTGCACCAGCAGAGAACACTTCAGAATCAGAGTGAACACTGGCATACATAAATGCTACGTCTGTTGTTACTGCCTATTATCGTGCTGCTAAATTATGCCTTTTATCTGATGATCCCAAGTAGTTTATCGACAATGAGTTATGCTCTCACAACATCACTGTGAATCTTGTAAATAACTGAGATAAGATAATGCAATAGAATTAGAGAGAGGCTTTATACAAAGTATGCTTTTTGACAAGCTGCAGCACATTGTTTATTACAGAGTGCAAAACCACTGCACAAATGCCTCTTCTTTGCCAATATTACATTTTGTTCATTTCACTTAATCTCACTTATTTCTGAAGTCTATTAGACCAATTGTCTTAATCTCACTTACTCTGCGGTGTATTTGCTATGTGTAATAGCAGTATTAATAAGAATCCCTCTATAAACACACACCTTGCTGGAGCAAGCACCGCAAAACCAGAGAAGATCAACCCATGTGTACAGCATTACCTCTATTCTTTTTATTACAGATAAACATTTTGTCTGGTCCTTTTCAGGAATGCCTTTTCCTGGATGCCCTGCTCCTTCCTCCTGCCCTACAGTGGGCCAGCAGCTGCAGCAAATCAGGCAGTTTTCATCATACTCCCCACCCCATGGGGAAGTGGAAATTTCTCTTCCCCTCCCCTTTTTTCTCTGTTCAGCCAGAGGTGATAATCCCCTCGGAATGCAGCATTTAGCACTTGTCAGGTATATGGTAATTGCTACATTCCCAGGGGATTAAATCTGTGGAATCTAATTACAGTGGGCTGAAACCTCCCTATAAGAGAGGAGCTCTGATATACAAGGAGTGAAAGTCTATGCCTGTTGAACATAAGTGATGTGGTGGCTCTTCTTCTGAGTCACCTCGCAGCTTCCCTTGGACAGGAGTTCCAGGTGGCCCTGGCAACTAGAAGCTGCTTTATTTCTCCTCGAGTATACCTATCATGATTGGTTTTATCTCCACTTGTTCTCATAACAACCTAGGATTGTGCTTCACTAAGGTCATGTTTAATTGTATGTCCTCTTTGGGTGCTTACCCTCCTATTTAAGGTGGGCAGTAGCTCTTAGGTTTGGCCTTGCCAGCGAGGTTTCTCATTCCTGGAATAATATGGATGCAATCCAAACCTCGCTGAAGTAAATTGGAATTTTACAATTCACTCATAAGTTTTGATCAAATATTGTTTTACTAAATCAGTTTGCAGTATACGTCCAAGAACAAATGCATATATATTCGTCTACATATGTATGTACAAATTTTATTATCAATAATCTAAAACAGCCTCAGTTGCTACTAATGTGTCACCTAGAAGCACTTGAGTTCACTTCAATTTGAAGTCAACAGAGCATATTGCAGAGGAGGAAAACAGAATTCAAAAGCAGTTAATACAAATAGACTGATCTATAAATGATAGCAGAAAAATAAAAAAAAAAAAAAAAAAAGAGAGAGGAAGAGGTTTGTTTATAAGAGGAAAGATCTCACTGTGTACAGAAAGATGAAGTGCGTTAGTGTGTGTTATGTGAAGATACCAAGTAAGATTCTTACTCTGTTTTACAGAGATTAAAAAAAAAAAAAAAAAAAAAAAAAAAAAATAAAAACAGATGCAATGTAAATTTATCTGTATAGGCTGTTTTGTTGCATTCACATTTCCAGCTGATAATTATATTTCGAGAGGGAAAAAAAATATGTAATACCTCCAATCGAAGCAGTTTGAAATTATATGTGTGTCTGCCTGTTCTAAGGAAGGGGCTCTGCTTTGATTACCTAACCAAATATTCTGAAAACGTGAGTTTCAAACAGATGAGTTTCTTCTCTGCTTACAACCTACACCTGCTGACTCTGTAACTGACAAAACGCAAGTGGAAACATTTAAAATGTTCCTGCCTAGCTGCTTCGGTTGTATAATGCTGTGACTGGGTTGCCAAACAACAGCATTAGAAATAATATCATAGAACTGACTTTTCAAAATCTCAGGTTTTAAAATCATGTGTCTGTTTCATTTGTTTGTGATTTCTGAGAGTTTATGTAATCTCAGTTCATGTTTTCAAGCTTTGTTTTAATTCAGAAAGGCTAAAAGAAATAAAGAAATAACTTCGAGAAAGTACTTATGGTTCTCATGGAAACAAAAGAGAACATTTCTGTCTCCCAGAACTGAATTTAAAAAAACAACACACAAACAAAACCACCCCAAAATACAACATCGCTAGTCCTGGTGGCATTGCTAGAGTTGACAGACTATGCAAAACATCACTTCTTTGAACTGGTATTTATAAAATAAAGATATGTACAAACAGTTCTGCAACAAAAGCATTCAAAAATTTGTGTACAAAATATTTAACATTTTTTGCCAGAAAATTTGCTCTGAGAATTGAGAGACCTGACTTCTATTACTAACTCAGCCACTGACTTCCATATGACTCAATTTCATCAGTTCTTTGCATCTTCAGTTTCTGCATATATGAAATTTAATTATAATCCTAATAAGTGAATCCTTCATAATGTGTGCTGAGATTCTTGGGTGGAGGTCATATACATGTGTAGACTATTAATCTGTATTATTAATGCTATGGCTAAGAAGCATGCATAATTATAATTTGGAAACATAACTGGACAGTATGTATATAGCCTATTATAGATATTTCCCCATCAAGGAAATGATTTCTAACTATGCCACTGATTCATTTTCTCATTTGGGGTAAATTATATCTCATGCTAGATAATTTCCTCCAAAATAAATACAGAATGATAATTCCTCTCATTCTTTTGAAATGCTTTTCTTCTGATTTGGGAAATGTTGAGTGTTTAAGTCCTAGTAATCATGGTTAAACACTAGTAACAATAAAATATTCATATAAGAAACGGACTGATAAAATTATTCTGTTTGCTTATTCATAAATCATGAAAAAACCTGATTGACCTTGCTTTACATGTCAGCTAAGCAGCACAAATAATTTCACATCTATTTGCTCCATCTTCAGTTTTGATCTATTTTCGTTCATCATACCTGTGTATATTTGGAACAACATTTGGATACGCAGTAGTGCCCATTTGTGGTTTCCTTTTTCCTATTTTCTCTTTTGTATTTTCCTGTGGTCATTCTCTACATTCATTGCAGCATACAATAATTCTAGACAAGAGACATGCACAACACGCAAAAGCTTGTTCAGACACAGGCAGAGAAGCAAGAACATGTTACAGCCCAACCTCCATTAGTACATAACTGACAAATTATGTTGCATTCACATAACATTTCCTCTGCTATTGTACTGAATTTTTGCATGTTATTTATGAGCTGCTGCATTTGACTCCGCAGTGGCTGCATTTACCTCAATGAAAAAATCACAGTTTTGTAAAACTCATTAGGTTTTGCTCATATTTATGTCACCTTTGCTCAGAGTTTGACTGGCTGTAAAAACCAAGTGAGTTGTAGAGTTAGCCCGATATCTGCAAGGTGTAAAGTGTTGCTCTGTCATGAGAGGTGTCTGTGTAAACACGCAGAGAGCTCTTTGTGGCTGTGCCTGCCGGTTCATGTAAAGCCACCCGTCCCAGAGAGCCAGCTGGGAAGAAAGCACTAAAGGTGGCTGGGGAGCACAGGGGGGTGAGAAGGATGATCTGGTGGGCTGAATAAAGAGGCCAAAGGTGTTGCTGCTTAGGCAGTGCTCCTGCAGGAGGGAACCTCAGCTGCTGCTTTCAACCCGCCTGGCATACGGAGGGCACTGGGACGGGGGACAAAGGATGGGGCTGGGGTTGCAGAGGTGGTGGCATGGGGACACCCAGGCAGAGGGACATGGGGACACAAGTGTGCCCTGCCTCTGTCCTGCTCCTGGTGTTGCTCCACTCAGCTGTAAAGTGTTAGTATGGTACCAAAATCCCCTGTGTCTTCTCACTCCGTGCAGCCCCCTTACATTTCACATGAGGTACGATGCTCTCTGCCTTCCTGTTCACCTGACCTCCTCCTGGGTCTTCTCAGTGTTCATTTCAGATTTAGGGGCTTCTTCTGGTGCTTATTTTCTTCTTCTTGCCCATTCTTCTGTACAGGTAAGAGATGCAGCATTCCCAGCTATACCCAAAACTTATTTCATATCACTCCAGTGTTGGTAACCATAGAATTTATAGACTGCCTCTGGAACCCTCAAAGGAGAGTAAGTCCATTAAAAACTCCCAGGGAAACCAGCACTGAAAGTCACTTGTAGTGTTGACATCGTGCCTGATTTGTGTCCTTATCCCTGTAATCTCAGTAAAGGTCAAATCAGAGCATTGAGCAGTTTTTGTTCTGTGGATCTGCACATTTTTCACTACTTTGAATTTATTAAGGAAAATAATACTTAGTAACTTTTGTGAATCTCTCTCTTTTTTTTTTTATTTTTTTTTTTATTATTTTTTTTTAGCTGCATGGCTATTAAAAATATTTTTTCCTTTCAAAAAGGGAAAAACACATTCTGAAAAACGATCACATGAGCTTTTCAGAAAGCTTTTTGCCAAGGTATCCTGTTTTCTTAACAGTTCTATTTTTTTAACTACTAAGCTGTTGGATTTTATGTTGTGTTTTGTTTCTAAATCTGACTCATAACATTTATGCAATAATAGCAGTAAGGCCTCCTAGTGAAAAACAATAGCACGTGAATCCAACACAGACTGGTTCTGATTGAAAATTGTCACCTATTGATGACTCTGACCTGTGAACCTGGTGGCTCCAGCCACACGGGTTTCTCCACCCAAAGCCATCAGCGTGGCTGGCAGCCCTGGCGCTCGGTGAGTGCCTGGGGAAGGCAGCCCAGGAGGATGTGCTGATTCAATCGCCACCTCTGGAGCTGTTGTCAGGACAAAGCTTTGCTTCTGCCTGTTTGATCGGCCAGGGGAGCTTAGGAAATATTTTCTCCCTGCTCTATAGCAAAAGGAAGGAGAATTTCATTTCTTAGGACTGTGATGTTTTAAAAAGAACTAGATGTTTCTCAATTTATTTCTTTTATATATTTTATTTTGCCAGATTAGAGTTAGCAAAAGCAGTAATTCAGTGTCTGATTATAGATAACTGGAAAGTGTGACCCAAAATCTTAAGCATGACTGCCAGAGAAATTTGGAGAATTTCTTCATGCACCTTTGACGCACACATTGTCTTTCTTGATGAAACATTGAGCAGGAAGTATCTGATTAATATTGGAAACATGCAGAGATGAAATTGCCAACTGTCTCCATACATAAAATGAATTTGCTAAGTAAGAAATTAGCAGTTTGCTACTGAGCTCAGGGTTGCTGTAAATTCACAAGATAAAATACATAGCAAACCTTCTTTTAGCCCTCAAATTCTCATTTACATCGAAAATATGCATATGCATGGCTATCAGGAAACATCTTCAGAAGTCGGCAGTTTGGGTCAAATTTGCAAGGCACTATGTAATTTACTTCAGTGAGGCTGATAGATTGCTGGTCATCGTGTGTTTAAATCTTGCAGCTGTGTATTGACTCATTCCTGCGCTCTCTATGCCAGCCATTTTTCCGTACTTTTTAATGTGGAGATAAGAAAGGCATGTGCGAAAAGTGAAGGGGAGGCCTGTCACAGCTGCACGTGTGCGAATGACCACTTTCTGGTTTTGTAAATCCTTCAGAGATGGCAGGATGATTGGATCTGTGTGCACCATTGTTTTATGAGGCAAATTAAAAGAAATCGTTCACCCAAATCTTCCCTCAGAGATATACTAATATAATTCATTCAAGTCCTGTTTATACACAAAATTAGCAGCCTTTTAAAGTAAAAATAAAATCTGATGAGTAAGAAATGTACCTGTTAATATCAGTGCTTAATGAACTTTGCTCATGGTGAGACCTGTGAATATAATGCAGAATTGGGCACTGCTATTTTTAGGAGCATCAAATCGATGTCACTGTGACACTGCACTTACAGCTTTTTATGTTGCTTTCCTGAAGAGCTAACCAATTTCTTCAGCTCATCAAGACAAACTATTTGAATCATTTAGAAAATGAGAACAAAGGATAAATCATTCTCTGCTATCGCCAATTAATTTTACACCCTTCCAAATTTTAGGACTTTTTTTTTTTTTTTTTTTTTTAATTGCGTGTCTATATTACTCCCTTGAAACCATATTTGAAACTATTTTTTTTTAATTTAAATTGTGTGAGGAATACAGTTGAAGGGGGAAAGGGAAGAAAGATTTTATTTGTCAGAAGAACTGATACAGTCTATGTGGTTAAAAGAAGAAAAAAAAAAAAAAGTACAACAAATTGCTGGTCACTGAATATAGAAATCCATGTTGTTGTCCATTAATTTGCAGTTATATAACTATTGGCAAGTAAAAAAAAAGATATTTTTTTTTTTTTTTCTCCTTAATACACCACCACCAACAAACAAAAACAACCTACACATAGCCAGCCTTTCTTCCATCATTTCTAATCACTATGTATAAATGCTTTGCTAGGAATACATTATCTCCATTTGCAGACTGTAAACTTGTATTTCTGATGATAAATCTGCTGAGACATTGGCTTAGTTATGAGCACAGTGCATGGGTAACCGGAGATATTTCATGTACTGCTTTATATCTAAATTCAGACAATATGACCCTTATGTTCTTAATATTGTCAATTCTGAAAATGCTTTACAAATGTTAATATAATACCTGAAGGTCCAAAGTTCATGGAAAAAGTAGGGAAACCCTGAAACTGAAAGCAGTCCTATCATGAGACCAAAAGTAAAATAAAATAAAATAAAATAAAATAAAATAAAATAAAATAAAATAAAATAAAATAAAATAAAATAAAATAAAATAAAATAAAAATATGTACACACTTTAAGCATATATTGAAGTACTGTTATGGTTACTCTGTTTTGAAACAATATCTTCACAGAGTAAGAATTAGAATATAATGTCTTATTATCATTAACAATATTATTTTTTTTTTTTAACTGTTCCTTGCACTTAATGCCATGTACGTTTCCACTGGTAATAATGAGCCAGAGCAGTAGGTATTCACAGCTGGAATTATACTAGCTGAGGTGTCCTGTGCATTACTGAAATCTTTGAGCAGGTAAAGCAGTTAATTAGTCCCCTAGTGCGAAGTTTGCAATCAGGTGTTGAAGCAGTTTCAGTTACAGTGTTGTGGTGAATCATTTCCTTCTGATGCTTGTGGTGATCAATCATGTGGGGCCCTCTTCTAGATTTTCACACTAGCTTTAAGACAAAAGACTTTCAGAAAGAAAAACAAAATATTATCCATCTGTGTACCCAGCATGTAGCTCATGTAACCATTTTAAAGTTTGTTTATTTTCTAAATAAAAGGTTATACAAACATTTTACTTTTTAAAATTTACATATTAATCTAAGGCTTTATAAGGAAATGTTCTCTAATACCATCTGAGTTTAAAGCACAAAAACTATATATATTTTTTGAAATGCTGTTATTTATTTTTTGATTGCTAGTCTTCTTTCTGACATTAAACATGTTACCAGCAGAACATTCAGGAAAATATCCTGATTTTTCCAGAGGCAGCTTTTAAACTGCATCACAGATAAAACTAAATACTTTTTTTTTTTTTTTTCTGAAAGAAGAGGCAACACAGGTCCGTACTTGTATGACCACGCATATTTCATTACATGCACAGAAAGCATGTATGAAGAATTTTCACCTGCAGCTATTTTGATTGATTGATTTGGATTCAGGAATGCATCCCTATTTGAGCCCACACTTAAGCATGTGGTTAACAACACGCACAAGGTAATACTTAAATTTGGTCATGCACTTAAATGTGGTCATGATGAAGGATGGATTTGAGCATGTGCGAAAGTGATTTCTTGACTTGTGGCCTTTGTCACTGCAATATAAAAATATGCATACAGAGCACCAGCCACACACTGCAATTATGAAAGCCTAACCTCCTGTCCTCAGTCGTGTTTTAATATATAAAATAATTGTGTGACAATGAAGACCTTCAGCTCTCACAGACTTCAGTGGGAATTAAGGATCATTGGAGGTGGCAAAACTAACAATATTTGCATAAAAATGCACATGGGAAAAAAAGAGCATCAACTGTATAATCATATTCCAGGCCTATTTTCAATGTCTTCTTTATCTTTTTATCTGACTACTGTGTTCAGGGTGGATTTTACTAGAAATGTAAATGAACATTCATTTCAAAAAAAATTTTTTTTCTTTACATGATGGTAATTAATTGTGGGAAACAATTTTTAACTTTTCCCCATTGTTTCCTCCAGTTTGCAGACCTGTACCCTGGGGTCTAGGAAGATTATTAACTGTGGAGATTGCTTGCTTTCCACTGCTTCTTATAATTATAAAATGGTTAAATGAATAAAGAATAAGGAACGTGACCTTGTCACCCCAACTCATGAGTGATTGTCAAGCGAGGTATCCCAGTAGGTCAAATACCAAAGTCTCCCATTTATTTTTTTCCATTTTATCATGAACTAAACCTGGAAGTGCTGATCTCACAAAGACTTCTGCACATTCATACTTTTAAGCATCAGAAAGAAAAGGCCCGTGCCGTGCCTTCGATATGTATGGTGCAGGAGTGAGACCTAAGGAAATTGGGAGCCAAACCCATTGACTTCAATAGAGGTTTCACATGAAGGATTGCAGGATCAGATTCCTGGGTGATACAAAGGAAGGTTTACAGAAAGTGCTGGGGGTGGGGAACAGTTACCGAAGATATAATTAAAGTTGTGACAGCACTTACTGATGATCGCTTCTGATGAAAGCAACAAAACTATACACCAACTAAATGTGAAGGTCTCTTCTTGGTTTAATTTCCAACAATAAGGTTAAGCAAGCAAGAGCGGGGTGGGTGTGAGGGCTGGGGGATGGGTGCATTTGCATATTCGTAAGAGATGGGGGATATCACAGGGGAGGCAGAGTACAGAGAGAGCATGCGGAGACACTGGCACTTGGATGTTATTGCCCCCGCTACAGTATTTTTGATAGCTGGATCAATATAACATTGGCTGTCCTTGCAAAACACAACAGGTCAATAAATAAATTCGTCTGCATTTTTCTAGCTTGCCGTGCTAGGAAATAATACAGGTTACTAAAGAATTGTCACCTTTGATTTATAAAACTAATTGAACATAGGTGGTTTGGTTTATCTCAAATCATTTAGCAAATTAAAAGATACAGGGGAAGAAAATTCTACAAGTGAGCCAGTGCAATCCAGTGCATCTGAACACTTCGCAGTTTATGGAGACATCTGACCTTGATTAGTATGAGTGCGTTTAGCACAGCACTTTGGTGTTGCTCACCCTTTGTCTGTTGACAAGATACGATATTCAAAATAAATCTGCAGTGAAGCATTTTTAAAACTATCATTTAAGATTCTAGGAATTAATTTCAACTTCAGTCTTGGGGCAACAATTTTCCCTAAGTAATTCCTGCTTTTTTTGCAGCATAGTTTTGCTTCTGATTTTGTATTGCCTTGCATTATATTATATTTGTAATAGTCGAGTTTATTCATTTCATTGGGATTCATTTATTACATAAACTGGCTCTTCTCTTAGATTAACACATATTTCTGTTCAAGACACTTCTTGCAGATTTTGGAAATACTATGTGCTATTTTTGTCCTGTTCTTGTGTTATAAATGAATTGCTCCTGCAAGCTAAAGAAGCAGTTTCAGGATTATTTTTTTTAATCATGGACTTTTCCTAATTGTCTTTGGCTTGCAAAAAAATGAGATTCCCAGGTGAGTCTCTAATATTCCATCTAATTAGGATTCCTTTTTTAAAAAATAAAATAAAATAAAATAAAATAAAATAAAATAAAATAAAATAAAATAAAATAAAATAAAATAAAATAAAATAAAATAAAATAAAATAAAATAAAATAAAAATAAAAAAGCTTGGGTTAAGCTCCCCTGCCTGTGATGGCAGTGGCCCAGGCTGCGCTCCCCGTTACGCCGTGCAGTCAATCAGAGCCTGCCTGGACCTTCCTGAATATCATGGCATGAAAGGCAGTTTGGATAATTTCAATCCTAAAAAACCTACAGCAATGAATTGGGGGAAATGAAGCTGATTTGTTAACATTCCAGAGATGGAAATTTCCCATATTTCCCCTTGGGATTTTGCATTGGGGATGATGAGTATTGTCTCCAAAGCCAAGTCAATATACATGTATTCCTCACAGCCAGCAGGTCCCTAATCCACTCACTTCTTCCCTGGTTATGAAGAGCTAATCTGGGGCTGCTACATTTCTGTCTGGGATTTCCTGGACAGAAATATGTGCACGTGCTGTGTAATGGCATGTAGAATAAACCTGATGTATCCGGGATGCATCAAACTTATTGCACATGTGTGAATCAACCATATATCGCATGCTCAATAAATCCAACATTTCCGAGAAAAGTAGTACATGACCTACACATTCACTATACAGATCCTTAGAATTGGGGATGTATGAAAATTCATCTGATGCTACTGCACAGAAATTTCAACTGGGCTGCTCGTTTAAGCAGGAATCCCAGATGAAGGGCAAAGGCACGCCTTATTTTTTTTCTTGAACAAAGAAGAGGACAAAAAATTACTTTCCTCATCTCTTTGGTGACAAAAAAAAAAAAGGATATGTTTGGAAATATCTAAGCATAAAAGTAGCCTCAGATAATCCTACCATATTGTACATTTCCATTCTGTTCCTCCTTTGGTTAATTGCTGAGAGTTCATGGTTTTGGTCCATTAGATATCATATGGGTATCCTAAGGTATTCTTTAAAGGATTTATACACTTAGTTCAGTGTTTGTGTTCCAGACTTGTAGTATCTCGGGGAAAATGCTGCATCTCTCCAAGCCGCAGTTTCTTCATCTATAAAATGGGTATGGAGATGCCTACCCCTGTTTGTAAAGTATGAGTACGCTTCAGTGGTTCTGTTGTTCTTATGGCCAGCTGTGACTTTTAATTAAATTGTGGACTGTTGTAAGAAAAGCTTGTGCTACCTATGCATGTTGGGTTGTGCCTCTGTAAGTCACTCACTCCCACACAAAGCAATTTTTGAAAGCCCCACAAAACTCACTTTACTTTTGACCTATTCCTGTTTCTAAGATGCATGACATGAAAGCCTAGGACATTAACACAGTGCACAGTCCTCTCAACTAGCTTCAAAAAAAATGCATATTGTCACAGCTATCATTAAAAAATCTTTTTCCTCCTTTGAAAAATGAGAAAGTAGAAACAAAGGCTGCTCGGATGACAAATGTTTCTTACTAAAAATAATTTAAATCAATGAAAATATTTATATAATTAAGTAATAGGTGCCTGGGGTAGTAGAGGGAGTCTGTTGACTTTATGTAACTGGTCATTATTATACTAAATACAGGGCACACTATTACTACAAAGCCATTATCATTCAGTACATGGCTTCTTGTTCAGAGTAGTTAATGCATTTATGAACCTTTAAAATATCTGCATGAGAGAAAGGATTAGTGACTTCTCTGCCTTAGAAAAGAATTCTTTTCCCTTTATTTTACAAATTGTGATTTTATTTTCAAAGCTGAAACAAAGGAAAGGCTGTACTCTGGCAAGGAGACTTAAGGCTGACAGCTGGAGTACTGTATATAGGGTGGCAGTTCTTGATTTGTCAGCATGTTGCTAGGGGTAGGGAAATTGAGAGTATAGTAAAATGCCTATTGAGATATTCCTGTATCTCATGGCACATATGTACGCTTGCTCTTTCCCTTGTCTAACTATATTCACTGCAACTTCTAAAAAAAATATATATATATCCTCTTGACGAAACCAGAAAGACACATCCTGTGTTTCCTTTCTTCTCTTTGCCTTTGTGCACAGGTCGAAGAAGTAACAGAATAAGGAGCAGCACAGAAACCAAGTCTGCAGAGGAGTTGGGTTGGAGGAGGGTTGCAGGAGGGCTGCAGTGAGGCTGCGCTCCCTCAGGGCACTGGGGGGGAACAGGGGACAGCCAGCATGTCGACACGGCTGGGGGCACTGGGAGCTCTACTGTCTGTATAGATACACCATCTATATGTAGCATCTATCTATCTATCTCTCTGTCAGGAGCTGTACTGCCTCCTTACTTCCCAGACAATTATATACCAGGCTGCATAGCAGCATGCAGGACCTGAGGTCCTGTTGGTGTTGGTGCAGGTAGGACATGAAGAGGGCACACTTTCATAGAGAGTTCTTCCAATTTCTCCTGAGTGTCTGCACAGGTAAAAGCAAATGAAAATGTGCCCAATTAGCTGCTTCCATGTACAATTATCTGGTGTACATACATGAATTAAAATAATTATGCGCCTAAAGTAGACATCCAGCTTCACGTACATTTGCAATACTCTGCCAAGTTGCTTAATTTCTCTTGAAAACCCACCTTCAATAATGAAGTCTAAAGCCATTTTGTATCTAACACAGCAGAATAGATTTCTGTGCTCTTCTTACACTTTGTACAATGACCTTATTTACTATTGCCCTTCAACGTTTGTAAAAGATATTTATCTAACTGCACACACATAGCACCAAAGGACATTGTACAGCATTTAAACTTTACTCATTTTTCTAAACTTCTGTGTGCTGCTTTAAGGGTTTGAATTCATCATAGAGCCTGAGAAAGGCACAGTGTCTGAAACAAACTGGTCTGTGCTGTTCCTGCAGAAGAAGCAGGAAGTTTGAAGCAGGAAGCATTTTTTCACTCTCATGGTTTATATTGTCACCAGAAGTCCTTGATAAAGCTATGGTTGCATCTGTTGGGCAAGGATTTTGTCAGTACCAAAAGCTGGTATTAGGAGACCTGAGAGAGGGCTCTGCTTCTCCTCAACATCAGTGACTAATGCACTGTACTTCAGCCAAACAGTTCTCTTTTCCTGTACGTATGCATGTAAATATAGTTTCCAATTATTATATATAGTCTAAACTTGAACGGCTTTCTTACTCACAGAAACTGTGTTCTCCCAAACTGTGTTAATAGCAACTTTGTTATTCTAAAACTATAGTACCCTACAATTTTGGAAGAACAGTCTTATATTATGAAAAAGTCCATGTAAATTTTTTTTTTTTAACTATCTAATCTGCAGTAATACCATCTCAAATAAACTGAAAGGGGTTTACATTTCAATTCTGCTTGACATTTCATTTCTGATGCTTTAGGTTTTGCATTTGATTCCATGGAACAAGTCACTGTAATTTTTCTCTGATGTCAGAAGGTGAAGTCTGAAATGTTCTCAGTTGCATGTGCTACTGCGAGGCTTCACAGCATCATTTGAAAATAGGATTTTTAATTGTAGAAAAAGCCCAATTATGTACGTTTATTAAAACAAACAAACAAAACCCACAACACTTCTCTCAAAAACTTCATTATTTAGTAGAATTTATTTTGAGGAAGAAAAGTACAGGAACTAATGTAAAAATGTCAATAATGAATCAAAATCTGATAATTTACCCTGAATAATATCCTGACACAGCCCACAGGGAAGCTATTACTCTGTCCCATACCAATACTTGCACTGTAGCAAAACCCCAATGTCAACCTCTGAATTTCCACCTGGAAGTGGGAGTCCTGCCTGTTGAAACGGGGGGCAGCCATCCAAGGGGTGCACACAGAGCCTGCTCTGCACTGTGGGATCAGGTTTTGCAGAATGATAACAGGTTAATTAAAATAAAAATAAAAGCAAAACTCCTCTTAAGCATGCTGAAGTGCTGTGGGGAAGTCACAGCTGCTGGAAATGATTGCAGCACCGTTAAAGCAATAGCATGCTCCTATAGGCACCAGCTGAAACTCTGGCTCCTACACATCTGCCTAGGTTCTGCATGAAGCTGGGGCTGAACCCCTGCTCCCTTGTCCCCCTAGAAGTGAGGCATGGAGGGGAAGGCACTGCAGGTAAGCAGACAATCAGCTCTTCCTTACATGTACTGCACTTGGCAGGTTTTCTCCCCCTGGCTGGCTCTCAAGAGTTGCCTGCCTGTGAGCCGAGCATTGGCAGCGCATTGACAAAACTTCCCTTCGGGGATTGTTTGGGGAATTTTGGCGCAAGTCAGCGTGGCAGAAGTTGGGGAATCTGTGCAAGGAGACGGCACTTGGGGCTTGATTTTTTTGAAAGTTACTTGAAAGCTTCTTAGATCTGGGGAGTGTTTTTCTCTTCCCCCTCCCCCTTCAGCCCAGAGCATCGATGGCAAATGTTCATCACCTGTTTGCGCAGCGCCTGCCTGCTCCCGCACAGTTGCAAGAACGTCACTTCTGCAAGAACAGGGAAGCAGAAAAATGTAAATCAAATAAACAGAACAAATGCAGGGAAAGCGATCAGGTTACCGGGCAGTTGTGAAAGGGGAAAAAAAAGCTAAAGCGTTTTGAAGTAAAGTAATATTGTGGTGTCTGAGAACTGATTCTCAAAATGGGGAAGCACAGTCACTGCTGGTGGGCAAGAGCGTTTGAGGCAGCTATCTCTGCTCAGATCAAGGAATACTTGTTCCCATTAACTAGCATTAGAAACCAGTGAGATCTGGCAACATACCAGGCCTTTGTCAACTGTCATGCAAATACCCCGTTTCAAACAATCGCTTGTCCTTTTTTTTTATAAGCTTTCATATGCGCATTTTTGTCATACCAGCCCTATGGCATTCAAAACGCTAAGAAGCCTCCGATTTTTTTTTTTCTCCTGTATTTCGGATACAAGGAGGAAGTGTTGATGAAGGTGCAACTGTAGGAAGAAATAAGTAATGATAACAAAGAGAGTGAGCTCAGGGAATTCATTGTGATCAGATTAGGAAGAAGAAAAAGCTGCAGCCATCCCAGAATGGTAATACAGCTTCAGGAGTGATCAATATTAGCTCCCTATTTATAGAACACCTTTCATTCAGATGTTGTGCGGTGTTTATAAATTAATAAACACACGTGCAATAATCCCATCATCCATTATTAACATATCAGCAGTTTAGGCTTATGAGAGTCAATTATTATTTTTAACCCTGAAAGTTTTTAACAGACCCACAAAATCGGTTTTTGTATCCCATTTTCTCTGCCCTGCAATTCGGTCTTTTAGGTGTTGTAATAGCACTACCGCTGAAGGAGAGGACACACCCTAAGGTAAATAGCTTTGCAAAAGAATTTGTGCAAAAATTAATTTAACCGGTCCCATGGCATCTCTCAGAGTCTGGGGCAATCTGACATAGGAGCATCTATATTCATGGGGTCTTCAGTCCCTCCGTTACTGCTGTCCTAAGGCAGATGATTTTGTGTCCTTGCCCATGGTTCAGTACCCTGGGCTCTGCCTTCACGTCCAGGTCCAGGCAGCAGCGACCCCCCCTCCCGTCAGCCCTTGGGTGCATGTGGAATACAGAACAGGAGGGAATTCCCCAGGAGATGTCTCCTGCAGTTTGTAAACCTCTTGAGAAACTCAGGTGGGCTACTTCCAGTATTTTGGTGATACACAATGTGTATTGAAACATGTTGTAAATAATATTATTAGTCTGCCTGAAATTTCCATTCCATTTGTTTAAGAACAAAACAAAGAGAAGGCTTTTAATGGAAGGCAAAACGGAAGACAACCCTCAAAAGAAGAAGTGAAGAAAAAGGTGGCATTTGAATTACATTTACAGCACTGCACAGGTGTCAGAAGTGAAACACGGCTGCAGAGCTCTTCAGACCTGTGATCTCTGTAAGATCTCGGCTTTTGCTGTAGATCAACTTATTCTGTAGCAAGTGTGAATACTTGGAGGGAAGAGTATTTACAAATACAAAATTAAGCATATAATTGTATCAAAACAATGCATTTAGGCTTCAATTTTAGAACCAGTTCAGTGTGTACCTGCCTCTATACATGTAAGCAGCCTGCTCAGAGCTAGGCTTTTAATATTAAACATTTTTTTTATTATTTGACAAATGGTGTTAGATGCTAATTAGCATGGTGACTGCATTCTTAATTTGCCTTTGCTTGTGCAGTGGAAAGAAGTAGTTCATAAACTGAGAGTGAGAACACTGAAAGCCAAAACTAATCAAGGAAGACAGAAGATTAACAGCCAGTCTCTAGATCTGCCCCTTGATATTCAGAGTAAAGGGCAGGTGATAGCAGGGAGGACAATTTGGAAAGTTACAACTAAAGTTTAGGGCCTCCGGTCCTGATTACTAAGCACATTTGGGGCAGACTGTACAATACCAGAATCTTCAGTTTATCTTTTCAAGTGACTTTTTTTTTTTTTTAACATATATTTTGTCTTCATTTACTGCACAGTACAAATGTATGCATGCTTGAAGTTTGCTTCTGTTTTCAGTCCTGAGGAAGAGCTGGTGTGCCTGAAATCCCTCCTCTCTTCCGACTGCATTGCTTCAATGAAAGGTATTACTTCTCTGTGCAAATCTTTATTCTCATTCTAGCACCATAGTAACAACTCTGTTACTTTCATTACTACTATCAACCAATTCATATGCACTCAAATAAATGGCAGTAAGATCCTGAAGATCTTTCACCCTATGAGTTAAAAGAAAAGAGAACAGCCATATCGTGTGTGCTGTCATTTAGAAAAGGATCCATTTGCAGAACAAAGTACAGAAACAAAACTGTAGGTTGAGCAAAATGAGCTTGGAGAAAGCGATTTATTTATTTATTTATAGAAATCTACATGCTATCGAACAAGCTTCTGTTTACATGTCTTCTCCTACGCTACGTGTACTGTGATAAATGGAAAGAAAAGGCTTGCCATGCTTCAAGTCTGTTAAAGTTCATACTCAGTGAAAACAAAACAAAATCAAGGTCAAATAGAAAATCTTTAATAGCTGTACTGTCAGCATGCCTCACAGGACTTGAAATCTATGAGTTTATACACACAGGATGTATGAAATAGAGAAAGGGGAAAAAAAACCCTGCAGTTTCTTTCGCGTTATAAAAATAAACTGTTCTATGCTAAATGTGCTGCTTATAAAGTAACTAGACCTGCACATTTTAGCAGAGTATAAAAATACCTACCAAAAATGCTTTTTTAAAGAATGCAGCACTTTGGCCTAGAATGCAAAGAGGGGAGGGGAAAAACAAAACAAAACAAACCCCAAGCTGTTGCTGATGACAGAGGGAGGCTGGTAACTGAATATGCGTTGAGGAGATAGCTGCTAATGCAAGAGCAAGGCACATTCTTGGGGGGGAGGGCGCGGGGCGCCTTGTGCACGGCTACTGCACAAAGTTGCTCCATGGATTATCTGATGTTGCAAGAACCTGATTGCTTGCAGCTTTCTCATCACTGCCTCATCTGTGTCTTCATTTAGTAAACCTAATCATGTGAGCATGTTAGTCAAATTGGAGACCATGCCTAACTACCAAACTGCCCCTGCAGCAGGCGTTTCCTGTAAACATACTACTGTGTGCACTGCTGCAGAGGCAAGAACATGAGAATCATCTGACACGATTGGATTTTCTTTTAGTCGTTGCTGAAATAATGCTGAAAGACGTAATTTGTGTGAAGGGGGAATTCAAAAACAAGCCACAGAACACTGATAAAGCTTTCTCATCAGTCTGTCTATTTTCTAGTCTCAGTCTCAGCTATTTTGCAAACAATTTATGAGCAATTTTGTAAGCAAAGTAAAATGATCCTGATTTTACAAACAGAATTTGCTGTGCAGAAATGAATCCTGTACAATTTTATATCCTAACACATGTCCCAGACACCCAAACTAATTTACAAAGGACTTCTCAAATTTGTTCTGTAGCTTTGAGCCATTAAGTTATGCTGCGATTGTGGTTTCAAGCTTATCTCCTTTAAAAGCTAAAACATTGTGTATTTACTTTATTTATCTATTCATGCCAGCATAAGGAGAATTTTGTATGACTTGAATGCTAGAGCCAGGGCTTTTAAAAATAAAACTAAAACAAAACAACAAAAACCTGCCTAAGACTTGACTGCTAGAGCCAGGGCTTTTAAAAATAAAACCAAAACAAAACAACAAAAACCTGCCTAATTTTTTTGTGCTTTGTGAGAAGACTTGCCCAAGATCACACAGGAAGTCTGTGGCAGACTTGGGACTGAGCCCAGATCCCCGAAATCCCATTTGTGCCCTACCCACACAGCAGTCCAGATTTAATAGCTGCCTACATATGAATCTAAAATGAGAGAGTCCCTGTGCAAAAGCATGAAGCTTGGTTGATCCCCTGCTCCCAGGTATAGTCCGGGCACTGTGCTGCTCAGATCAGTTATTTCAGACAAACGTCCACACTAACCCTTGAAAGACTTAAACTTAGTTAAAGGCTTCCTGTTGCTTGAGCAGCCTTATGTTCGTTCTCTCTTTGACAGCCAGTGTTTTCCCATGTGCAGCATGCAGAAGAGCAGGGCTTAAACCAGTTTACAAGACTTTTACTACAATTTTTTTAACGTAATGTAAATTTACATAATGTAATTTAAAATAACTTAAACACAAATTTATGTACATTAGGAGTTTGGGGACCGAAACCAAACATTTCAGCTTTCAGCAATGTTATTTTATTTTTTTTCCTGTTCTTATGGAGGAGATTATCACAATTTTGGGCTTGCTGCCTGGTTCCAAAGTCTAGCTTGGAGTTAATATTGCAAGATCGTGTAGTAACATACATGTATAGTGCAGTACAGTAAACACAGGTTTGTTAGTCCTTCCTGTGCTTTTGTTGTCGAAGTTTTTACTTCATGCATAATACATCAATTCCTGAAGCTTCTCCAGAAAGGCAGCAAATGTCCTCAACCCAAGGCAAACAGAGGGAGAAGAAAATCTAAGATTTATTTCTGCAAGTTGCCCCTTGCCTCATATCAAACATTTCCAGTGCCATGAGCATAAATCATGGGAGTCACTGTGGCTAATCTGTAAAAATAAATTGGATGTTTTCATTTCAGTCATATAATGTGATATTATATGATGCATTTTGAGGGGAAAAACAAAAACAAAATTTAAAGGTATGAGTTTCTATATATAAATACATTTATATATATACATATATATTTTTTTTCCTGAAAGTTTTTTTTTTTCCATGTTTTCCACAGTGGTATCCTATCTCAGTTGATAAAAATCATACAGCTTCTGCATTCTCTATTAAATCATGTTTACAGTCACCCAGAGTCCTGGCTCCAGTGGAGCGCCCCTTGATTTTAAGGAGGCCAGTATGTTTCACCTGGAAAAGTACACTTTTAAAAAGGGGTGAAAAACAAAAGGGGAGGAGAAGCAATGGGTGTTGATATGTCACAAAAACAAGAAATATTGTAAAATATGACTCATTGAGTCTTTTAGGTGACAGAGTTAAGATGTTAAGAGCAAAGCACGAGGGTTCTTTTGTTTGTTTCTTTGTTTAAAGTTTGTGGGCACTCAAGTTAATTCTTCAATATAAGGACATTTAAAATGCTGAAATGGAAAGACAGTAGCCAGACTACACTTTTAACAGTCATGATTTTCAAGGGTCATGTGATTGAGAGCACTGGTGGTAGCAAACCTGGTAGCTCACACCCATTTCCAGGGAGATTCTACTTTGTTCTTTCTGCCATGCTTCCATTTGCAGGAAATCGATACCAAAATAAATGTAAGTGGCAAGTCCCGCTGAAGCGCAGGGACCCACTCCCGTGCTTAAACTTGGGAGTGTTTGTGGGATCAGGTTTGGTCACATAGTACAAATTAGTGTGCAGCAACTTACAAAGAAATGTGAAGCTCTTGCAATACAGTGGAATATTTTGCAGGCATGCATAAGCACCTTGCTCAGATACATGATGCTGTAAAAGTCACACTTAAAAACAACAACTAAAAATGCTCATTGTGCAACAAGTACTGCATCGGTTTCCTCCTGTATCAATCGCCAGGAGGACCAAGTCCTAACAACTTATAACCTGTAAAGAAGCAGGCTGAGGCCACCCCCCATGCTCTTGGTTCACACAGCTGATCCAGAGGTATTTTAACCTTCAGGAAACTAGTAAGGGTGTGCCACCTCCCTTTATGACTAGTTGAAGGTCTTATGCATTGAAATTTTAAAAGTTTGGACTCATGTTGTGGTCTTATTTTCATTAAAAGAATTCCACTTCAAGTTAGTGTGATGTAAGATTCACATTTGTCAATAAAGATAATTCATCTTCCAGAATGGTGTTGTAAGTAATATTGCCACATTTTGTAATGTTTTTGATTAATCTTTATTTGCCATATAAGTGACCTAAATTTCAGCCTGAGCACTGTTGTTCATTTCAGTCTGGGAGAACAGTTTGCGAAAAGCTTTGTTTGTTTGTTTTTAATGTCAAAACAAAACAAATGTATACTTTTAGTTGCAGTTATTTTAGAAATGTCCTCCATTCAGTCAGGATGATTTTATGTGGAAGCAAATAAGCTCCTGGGTGTGATCTCAACCTACTGATGTGAACTAACCTGACTTTAACAGGTCTCTGTGTGTCTTTGGGGAAAAAACGGGAGGAGAGGCCACATGGAAACCTCGCCTCTTTCTTATCCCATTTACTTGAAGAAGGTGCTAACCTCAGGTCTAGCAGAGATTAAGCACTTTGCTAACAGTATTACAGATTTAATTTAACTCCTAAGAAGCTCCGTGGTTCCAGCTGAAACACTTAAAAACTCTTTCAATGAATACTGAACTATTATAGTGAATCTTCTTGCAGTGAAGTTTTTAACTCTTATAATCTCTTATAATTAACTCTTATAGTTTCTCAGCTGCGTTTAATTCCACTTTAGTGCCCATACCTTTAGAGAAGTAACACTCAACAGCCGAGTGCTTATGACTATAGATACGTAGAATATATGAGATAATTTGTTGTTGTTTGTTTTTAAGCCTACGCTTTTTCCCTGTTCTTAGGCTGCAAGTGCTTGCCAATCTATAAGGAGAGGTGACAAATTGCCATCTTTCTCTGTTCTTCCCCTCATGGCCAGTACCTCCACGTGCTGGTCGCGTTTATTATTCACTTGGCTGTACTCTCTATTTATTATTCACTTTACTGTACTCTTTATGGATATATTTATTAAGCTAACTACTCTGCAGCAGTCGGGGGTCACCGGGGTTCCAGCAGCGTGCCACCCCGAGCCGGCCCAAGCCGTTTCGCCCCACCGGGGCCCACAAAAGCCCACTGATGGCGGCCCCTTCCGAGGCGTATGGCCGTATTTACATTTACAAAGAGGCAGCCGAAGGGGCCCCGGGGGCTGAATTGCTGCCCCCTCACACACACATCAGCCCCGTGCCCCACAAAGGCCGGCTCGGCTCCACACCAGGGGCAGCCACCGGCGGCGCTCCGGGGCCCAACGGCCCCTCAAGGGAGCCGGGGGAAGGCAGCGGGGGGGGGGAGCACTGCCGGACCGCCCCACTCCTCACTGCCGGCTCCGGGCCGGGAGAAGGCGGGGAAGGGAAGAAGAGAAAGGAGGGGAAGGGAGGCGAGGGGCAGGGCCTGCCGTGAGGGCGGAGCGGGCGGCCGGGGGCTGCCCGAGCAACAGCTGCGGCGGGAGCGGTTTACAAACAGTGCCCCGAGCGCCAGCACCGCCGCCGAGTCCGGGCTCCGGCGGCACCGCGGGCGGCCGCCCCCGCTTCCCTCCGTCCCTCCTTGCCCCCACCTCAGGATGCCGGCCGGGGAGGCGGCTCAGGCGCAGGTGAGGGAGGGCTGAGGGTCGGCTGCAGTGAAGGGGGGCTCCCCTCCGGACCCCTCCAATCCACTCGTGTCCTCCCCCCTACTCATACCCCCACGGGAGGGGAGCCACAGCCCCTTCCCCGCGGGGCTGGCCCCCGTGTGATGGAGGGAGGTGGTGGTGGGGGGCAGCACCTCTGCGGGGGGGTCCCCGCTTTGTGAGGGGCTGGGGGGGCCCCCTTGCGGCTGTCCCGGAGCCTGGAGGGTGTGAGTGTGGAGGGGGGGGAGGCTGAGGAGGAAGGGCAGGCGAGGAGGGGGGAGCAGGTGAGAGGCGGCGGAGCAGCAGCAGGTAACGAGCCCCTCCCTGGGGGCGGTGGGGGGCGAGCGCAGCCCTTCCCAGCCTCCCTGCCTCCCTCCCAGCCTCTCTCCTTCCCTCCCAGCCTCCCTCCGGTGCCTCCCAGCCTTGCCCGGCTCCTTCCTTCGCCCGCTCGGGGTCGCCTCCCCTCTGCGCCCCCCGCGGCCAGGAGGTGTCCCCAGGTCCCGCTGCGGCCCCTGTCCCTTCCCTTGCTGCCTCCCTGGGGCTCTCCCAGCGCCCAGGCTGGGCTCGGGGGGCTTCTCCGGGCTCGGGGGGAGCAGGGGACACCCGCTTCTTTGTGAGCCCGAGATGGTCCTGGAGGAAGGATTTGGAGTAAGTGGCTCATGGGGCCGGGGATAGGGGGGTTAATGAAAAGTTTATCGATCAGTTTTGCCATTTTTTTTCTCCTAAAGGCTAAACCCTTCCTCCTGATTTCCCAGGCATCGTGTTCCTTTCTCTCTCTTTTTTTTTTTTTTTATTATTATTTTTTTTATAAGAGGAATAGGAAGTTTAGAAAATAAATAAATAAGCCCCAACTGACTTCTTAGGCAACAAAGACGTTGCCAAGCGAGGACAATAAAATTCTAGAATATCTAGAGATTGAATTTCACTCCTGCTCCGTGATACTCGCCGGACTTTCTGTTCCTGGGGGTGGAGGGGGGGGGGGGGTGTTGGTGTTTATTTGTTTCCCACACAGAAAACCTGCAGCCAGAGTGAGCTGTGTGTACTCTAATGAGCCATCCCATAAACGTGCTGTGTGACTCCCAGTAAGTATCTGAATTGAAGTGTAATAGTTTTGAAGTGGTGGTGAACAACAATCTTTATGCTGTGTTATTGATCTGCTGATGAAAGGCGTTTGGATCTGAAAGGGGTTTAGTTTAGGGTTTTTGTGTGCTTAAAGCTTTTTTTTTTTTTTTTTTTTTTTTTTTTTAAGGCAACAACACTTTTTCTTTTTTTTTTTTTTTCCTCTTTCTGAAATGACCTTGAGAGCTTTAAAACTCCATCAGTTTCTAGCCGGTGGGTTTGAGGGGAAGGCAGTAGCAGAAGCATCTAGTGAAAATCGAAAATAGAAATAGGAACTGAAGTAGGTGCAGTGAAATGTTTTCTTATAGAAGTATGTGAAAAGGGAAGTTTTTGTAAGAATGTGTGAAAAAGAAGAGAGGGAAATAACGCAGTTTCAGATGTAACGAGAGACCGAGCATATCATTCTTCACATTTTATTAGGCCCTGAGCTGCAGGACTGATACGATCTGGAAGACACCGAAATAAAACGCCTAACTACAAGTTGAATAGCAGGCATTGACTTGCTGACCAGGGCTTACATGCTCGTTGCTTGGGGGGGGGGCTGGCTCTGTGTCTGCAAAGGTATCGGAGCACCGAGCTATGACAATGGCTTGCAAGCGCTTTCACGCCATGTTTTATTGCTCCTAGGAGCTCCCACTGCCTGTGGGTTTGGGAACACGGCTGAGACTTTAATTCGGGATGTCCACCCCAATGTTCAAGCGTTTCCTGGGATAACACAGAAGGACGGTTTTAAATCAGAAGGATAAGCTGCATTCTTTGGCCGAGGGGGAGGGCAGGGGGGAAAGGGTGGAGGAGGCTTTTTTTTTCTTCCCCTTTAACTAGTTCTGTAACTGAGTCAATATTTTAAGATCTGTAGCAGGAATGTGGCTTTGTGATCACTGATCTTTCTGCAGCACTTTTGAAAAGGAGCAATACTGTAATTCCCTGCGAAATATTCGGGTTTTCTCTCTTTCGGCTCCCGTTTGCAATCAGTGTGAGTTTTCAAGTTCTGCCTTTTGAGTTTGTTAGGGTGATGAATATGAAAAGCAAATAACTTTAGAAACGCGGTTATTACAGGGATTATTGATTGGCTTGGCCTACAGCCAGCAGCTCTTCTGCCGGCACCGGAGTTGCTGATTTAAATTCTGGAGATTCTTTTAAAATATGTAAGTCTTTGTGCATCGTTAAACAATATAGCGGGCTATTTAAGAACAGTAGATCAGTTTTTTTAGTTAAGGTTGTTCAATTATGTCTTCATCGCTTTGGAGTTGGTTGAATGACTTGACATGAGATTAAGCACAACAAAAGAAAAGGCAGGGGAACAACAGCTGCCTGCCAGCACCAGAGCACTCGTATTCCTAGCAGTTAAGCATTTTTACCTTCTAGTATTCTGTGGTGTCAGGTTTAAACGTTAATATTTATATTCGTGTTTACAAGAACCTTAGGCATTTCTGATAACACATCAGGCGCTGAGTCCTGGGTATTCGTGTTTTGGGCTTGTTTGTCTCTTGCGTTTTTAAGAAAACTACCTTCAGATCTGATACTAAGGAGTGAATTGATCTCATTAACTTTTCAGACAAAAGTAGCAAACAGTCCCCACTAGTTTGTACTTGTTTAGTTACTGTGTGGTAAGAACTTTAAGGTGTGTCCTTAATGGCAGCTGACGATTCTTGCTGAGAAGCCTTGTTTATTTTAGGTAGATATTTTATACAGAATTTCCAGTGGGACGAATTACTACACTGCCTGCACTTAGCCTTTCTGAAGACTGGCTGTGAGCATAAGAGAATAATTTTACCATGCTGCAATCAGTATATATATTTTTAAATTAAAGTCATTAAGTTTTACTGTGTATTTTGAGGGTTTTCCTACTTCCTTTGTTTAAACATTCTTAAACAGTGCATATCATACATGAATTTAAAACATTCATATGGCACTATTGGGCTGGATTTACATTTAAAATGAGTACCTACGTTCTTGCTGATCAAAATAGAAAAAGTATTTCTTTAAATAAGTGGATGTTTTCTGGTTTTGAATGTGGTAAGAGGACTATATTTGTATCTTGTAAACAAAGTTTCGTATAAAGTAGTCTTTACAGAATGGCTTCCAGGCTTTGGATTAGAGGATTTTTTCCTTAATTTTAAGTGAATATTTTTTTTTCTTTGTTTTGGTAGGGGTGGGGGGAGCAAGATTTAGCACAGGGGCTGGGAAAGGGAAGCTAATAAACTTTAGCACCTTTATCAGACTGTCTTATGAAAGGTTACTTCATTTTGGCTTCCTCTTTCATGAGATCACATTCAAAAATTCCTTTTTGAGCACTTCTAACCTTCAGAAAGTACCTTCCCCTTACTGCTATACTTTCATGTAGAACAGGGTTGCTAGATTAATATCACATTTTATATGAACGGAGTGCTAAGTTATTACTGTGATCAGGGGAAATAATTTCAAAAGGGAGCTCTGAGTTTCCCTTGACTGTCAAAATGGTGATTACAACAAACTCTTAATTACAAACTCAGATTTTTGTAACTAAGAAGGTCTGGGGAAACGTTAAGTAAATTTTGACTTCCCTTTGTTCTTGGTGACTTTTTTTGTCCCAACTCTTTCTAACCTGAATCTTGATATGGAATTCATTGTCCTGTTAAAGGATTCCATGCTCTGGGTATGTAAATACACTCCCTCTTTCCTGTGTTATGAAATGTGCAACTACCACTGGCATATGGAAGGAACAGCCCCGTCCCCCCTTCTCCTCCCCAAGGTAAAATGGGCTAAGCTTTCTTTTCTTTGCAAGCAGCTGAAAGAAGAGTTTGACCTTTGAACTCCCCCTCACACTTCCACCCTGCTTTCAGGATGATTAAATAACCAAGGATATTTGCCTGTGTCTTATGCTTATTTATCTCACTTAAAATGTTCTAATACTTAACTGTTGAGGTATTGTCTTTAAATATAGCAAGATAGTACATTTCAGCTACAGCAGGGCTGCCATTTGCCAGCTCAGCCCTCTTATTTTTGAGACTCTGGATTTAGAACATCAACATTCCAGTAAGATACTCTTTCCACATCTCATAACTACATTAATTTCAAGCTACTATTTGCTTTTAATGGACTCGGGGTCATTTCTGATGACCCTTGACCCCCCACTTTTAAGGTAACTTTAGTAACCAAAAAGTTGAAAAGAGTTTTTCTTTGTGGCGCATGAATACGACCAGGGGATTCTGCTGACTACTGTATGCATGCTTTTAGAGAGATGTGACTCATACCACAAGAGATTTGCAACTGAAGACAAAAGTAAGGAAAAGGATATGACCAAGCTGTGTAAGATTCTCAATGTGTTGTATTTTAAGGTTTAAAAAAAAAAAGCGTGCTTTTCCAAGCTAAATTTGCCTAGCTTTTTCTGTACCTCCAAACACAAGGCTATTCTCAAAGATTTGGTTTTAAACATCAACTTTTTTTTTTTTTTTAAAGTGAAATTCCCAAATCTTGTTTTATTGCTGATAAAAATGTATGCCAACAGGAGAAAAATACATTAAAATTTCTACTGTTACAATCATATGACTTTGGTCAGGGTAGTTTATAGCTTATCATAAATCTAGCTGCTCTTGTGATTCTTCCCTTTCTTTTTCTTTTTTTCTTTTTCTTTTCTTTCGGGGGAGGGGGGGGAGGCGGGGAACAGGCTCAGTGGTGTGATAGGAACTGACATCAAGTTTCAAAGTAAACTAGGGTGGGTGCTGGGAGAAGTGAGGTATAAATGCAAAAAGAGACATACTTGTTTATGTACACACAATGTCTGTGAGTGTGTTGCTGGAGATGGAATTAGTACTCAGGCTGCCTTGGAAATTTCACAAGAAAGTAGAAGAGGAAATGTAGTTAAAATATGCAGGAAAATCTATGTAGATCAGTGTGACTTAGAGATTTGAGCAGAAACCTGTCCACGTAAAAGTGAATAATTGACCGGGTGGTGATTCTCTATGTGCTAAAGATTTTATGTAACTAAAGTATCAAAGTCTGAGTTTGTTTATGCACAACAGGTACACTTGCATTTTTCTGTGTAATAAAGTGTAGAGCAGTTTGCCTCTGACATAAGTGACTGTAGGAAATTAAAGGCCCTTGTATTGTGCTTACGCTTATTGTGGTGGTTGGGAGCTGATTGGGTGGGACCTTTGGGGTTATGGCAGCCGCTGTTTCTTCTCCTACACAGGTAGGAAGAAGCAAATCAGATGTGCTCCATCCAAAACCTGTGATGTATATAGTTACATAGTGCACTGTTAGGAAAATGGGCATAAAGGTGTTCTGGAGAAACCACTGCTTTTGTTTAGCTTTAATGCTCATCTCTAATCTTTTTTTAATGCTAGTAAAAAATCATATAAGAAACTTCTGCTTGTTTTCTCTCTTCAGAAAGGTCGATTTCTTGTGGATGCTGACTCTCGTTTCTAGGATAGCGTGGCACGTTAAAGCTCAGTGAGGTGCACTGTGCCATCTCATGCATCCCTTCAGTCCAATAGTGTTGGATAATATGATGCCAGGGAACTAAGAGTTGAGTCTCCATCAGTTGGTGCTGGCCTCTGGAAGAGCTCCCACCTGCATAGAATAAAGGAGGCAATGATTTGAAATGTCTATTTCTAGCACACTTCTATTTTAGTATCTTCAGATGCTATGCCAGGGGATGACTTGAGTAGCAGTAAATGTCTTTCCATCAGGCTGTGTACCTTTTTCCATCTTTCAGGACTGATTTTTGCTAATATATACTTGTGGATATCTTCAAAGTGACACCTTTGAAGTCAGTGCTCTGCAGCAGGGGGGGGGGGGGGGGGGGGGGGGGGGAGGATAAAAAGCTGCTGCTTTTTTTCTCTCCCAAGGTACAGGGGCTTAAACTGTGCTGGGTGGGAGTTTGATTCAGAGTTGAAATCAGGTGAGAGGACTAGGGAAGACTAATGACATGGACAAAGTGAGCTCTTTGGAAGTAACTACTAATCTCAAATTCAGGAATAACAAAATCTCTTTTCCTGTTATTTCACCTTTGCTGCTCAAAGGGATGCAACTTCCCTATAATTGCTACAGAGGAACTTCAGGCTTGTGAGTAGTAAGGAATTGTCTAATTGGTAATCTCTGAATTTACCACTTCTTTGTAGTGGTGGTTGCTGGAGAGATTTAACATGCTTCTGCCAAGAAGTGTTAAAAATAAATAAGTAAATCAAATTTGCTGTTAAGGTCTCTGAAAATATCTTCTTTCAAATGGAAACCAGGACTAAACATATAAGGCAGTTTATGTAAGGTGAGACTGACTCAACAATAAAAATGTATCTCTCGCTGCACCGAGAGTCTTTACCTGATGTGGAGAGAACAATAAACTGTTTTGTAAGGTAAGGGGTCATTGCCAGTTTAAGTGTGTGTAACTTCTTAATTTAATGAAGTTGCATCATATGGCAGTGGTGAAATGTGTCCCAGACTTATTTAAAATGGGATTACTCTTGTCTTTCAGCCCTTCCACGCCAGGTATTGGCTCCTTCATATTGTCTGAAGTACACTTTGCTTTTGTGGTTCCTGAGAAATTCTCACCTAATCAGAGGGAGGGGGGAAAGAGAAAAATCTGGCCGTTAGAGCAGTCCTTCTAACTTCAAAAGTCAATACTTATTTGTAGGACTTCCTCCTTTAATGCCAAGAATTAGTCTCTTTTATATTTGCTCTTGCTCAGTGGAGGAAAAACATGTGCAAAGTGATGCAAGCTTATATGTTCTCTTCTTTAAAAGGAATAATTACATCTTTTGATAGAAGAGGCATTCAGTTCACTGAGGGAGACGCATTCAGCTCATCTATCCTCTGCCAAAACAGTTAGACATATAGCCTTAAAGAAAAAGGGACTCTGCAGGAAAAGGTTTTTTAGAGAAAGGATATCCTTTGTTTCTATTAGTATAGATGTCTGAAATGGGGGGGGGGGGAGTTTTCCTAATATTGTTCATTATTAACTACTAGTTATTTTCCACTGGTGATTAAAATCCTGTTTGCTAGACTTCAGGGGGAAAAGGATTTGCATGTATGTCTGTCTTATCTGGCTACAAAAGAGCTTTCAATGTGAAATCTTTCTAAAGTGTTTGTGGAGGAATGCCTGGGCAGTAATGTTCTTGCATTCTGGTGTATGTCTGTTCCTTTAGGTCTGCTTTTTGTGAATTGTCTTCGTTTCACTGCATTGGAAAGCTCTAGTTGTGTGAGAAGGTCCTGTAACTGAGGGAAATAGAATAGCCTTTCTTTTAGAAAGGATGAAAAGATAAACCATGAAAACCCCTCCAAGAATCGAAGTTTAAGATAACTTTGAAAACTTCAAGCCTGAAGGATGAAGACTTAAGTTGTGCAGCATTTAGGGAGTGGAAATTCCAATTTGTGGTCATCTTTTATGCTCTCTTTTCAACCTGAACGTCTTCGTTTTGATCTTTTCCTGCAACTGAAATAAACAACTCTCTTCCTCCCCTTCCTCCCGCTAGATCTCCGTTTCCTTTAAAGTACTCGTGTTAGTTCTTTATCAGAATGAACTGTTAACAAACTTTTATTTAAGAACATTTTTGTACTTGAACGCTTGGCAGAAAAATTCATGGTTGAGAAGCTGTGCTTGGTGTATTCACATGCTCCTCCGTTAACAAAGAAACGTACTGGGAAGTTGTTAAAATGATTTACAGTTAAAAGAGAGAAGGGAGTAGCTCTTTCCTTCCCTAGAAAGCAATAGGACACAAAGTAATGAAGAGTAAGTTATTGGCTTCATGTAGTGTTATGAAGAAAAGCTGACTCCTCTGCTGTTCTGCAAAATAATGCTTTATCTGGGCTGACTTTTATAGCTTTCCAGTATTCAGCTCGAGTCGCAGGCAGATGGGCACTGTACTCAGAAATAAGGTCCCAGTCCATGGAGCATATGACTTGTTGCCTTCCCTGGGTTTAGGGGCTGCCATTTCTTCAAACTAGGGCAGGGAAGACATTTGTCTGATACGGGAGAACAGCTTACTGCATGAGGTGTGACACACAGCTTTCCTAAAAGTAGGAAGGGCAATGTGTACTTGACTGAAGTCCAAGCACCTGTAGAGTCAACGTTGGAATTTCACGCTGTGGATCTCTGGGAACTCGACTAACGTTTCAGAGCAATTGGTGAGTTAGTCATAGCACCCTGTGATGACTTCTTGCCTCGCTTTCTGACTAAGCGGAGGAGCTTGTGAAGGCACAGCACGCCAGTGGTGGTGGCACCACGGAGCTCTTGTCGCTGGTGGGTTCTGCAAGCACTACACGAGCAACATTAGGATGCTGCATGTACTATCTTGAGAGCTGGGAGTTCTTGATTATTGCTAGAGACTACTTGGGGGTGTGGTATTTCTGCTTAGTGTCTTCTGTGTGCACTTGGTGTGGTGCAACTGCCTTAACTATGTGCAATGAGATGGATGTAATCTTAAAGAAATCTCTAAGCTAAGTTCAGCCTCATCTCTAAAGGATAAGAAGTTGTATTGAGTTATGCACAAGTTATACTGTGATCAATATTGCCCCGAATGTAGATGTGCCCAGCCAAAATAAATAATCTCCATAAGGTGGCTTTTGTTTGCAGGCGAAGGGTGGAGGTTTCAATAAGGAAAAAGTGGTTAATTGCTTCATTTTATCTACGTTCATCAGGCAGAACTGGAACAGCTATTCTGCAAAAGCAGAAGTTTTAGATTGAAATAAAAAAAAAAAAAAAGATGGTTAAATAACTTGTCAGTGGTTTCCAATAAGTAATCATTAGTATAGGATCTCTCATTAGCAGTGTTGAAGAGGAGGAACCTGTTCTGAGGTATAAATGTGCCAAGAGAGGAAAAAAATCACGTTCAATGACTCTGACCTCTTGAAACTGAGGAAAATTGAAGAAAAACTTTGAAAGCAGGTGGAATTCCTTCACATTTATATTCCTGGAGTGCTAATACACCTAGCACAAGTGAAGGTGGCTACTCCTGGGTGTGCTGGTGAGGCAGGGCTGTCTGCTGGCACGGGGCGGTGGGGCACTCCAGCCTTTTGAACTTCAATTGGGATGGTGAGAGAAACAGGGTATCAATCCGTCCATCTGTCTAGCAGTGCTGGATTCATTACTGGCCTTGAGCTTAAGGACCTGCCGGCAGGTTGCTGAGGTTGTCCTCTGAATACATTTTGCGTAGGAGATACAAAAATAACCCAAGTGTCACTTATCTCCTAGCTGGAGCTTCTAGTTTTCTCACTTCTGTTTTTAAGAAACTGTTGCAGCAACTGGGTTAACTTCTGTAATTGGTGTGGCTTGCCTCTTGCGTTTGAGCAGCAGTTAGTTTTGCTAGCACACAACTCACAAGGTGTAGTTGTTTGTCCTGCTACCAGCTATGCAACTTCTACTCCCAGAGCTCTGTAGCGTTTGAAGCAAGAAATGTGGTTGGACTTTGCTGTTCTCTGAAAGGTGTGTCTAGAACTTTTATTACATATTCATGGACGTTTTGAAATGCAGGAAGTAGAAATGCAATAAAATTACTACTGATCGGTCATTTCCCAAAGAAATCTTTGAGACTGTAACATGTAGTCTTTAGTTGTGTAATTTAATAAAAATAAATTAAACTTCTCTACAGGCACTTAATTAAAACTTTGTCAGCTCTAATAATCTATTTAGATGCAGCAGCTTTTTGGTGTGGTTACTAGGTGGTGTGGCAAGCGCAATGGAAAGATGTTCTCATCTGTCCAGCTCAGTTTTTATTTATATACATTTTGTGGTGTTTATACATACAATGGGTATGGCTGCAAACGTGTTAAAATATTTGACCAAAGACCACATAGCCAAATCTGCCTCCTGTGAACGGCTCTGGGCTGTTGGCAGGATAAAGCTCAGTAGATGGCATCCTTGGGGGAGAAGAACTCACCTGGAGCCTGGGCAAGGTGAGTTTCTCCCTGTTCCTTGTACCCATGCGCTTGGAGCTCTGCTGGAGGTGCACGTTGACATCCACAAATGGTGAGCACGGACGTTAGAAGATTTCTTGACTCACTGAAATGTGAGGAGGGAGGGATAGTCAGCCTCGGTTTTCAACTTTGAGTTAATCTGCAGCAAATTTAGACCTTTCTCTACAGCTATTGGGACTGATGGTTTCCTGTTGTAGTCTGCACTTTACTCAAGATCTCTGGCTGTCTGACACTGGTGCTGTGTCCTGTTCTTCATTTCTCTTCTCTGACCTTTTGTCTACTGAAAGTGAAAGACTATAGAAGCTACCCCAGGTACTGCAATTTTTTTTTGAGCCAATGTACAGACCTTCAGACATAAACAGTTACAGTGCCCTTCCAGGCTGCAGGTTGTCTACTTTCCCAAGTAAGCAATAATATGGAATTAAGGTAACTCTTTACAGTTTTGCTGCTATGCAGAGGGTTTGGAATAAAAGGAATGTAATTAATCAGCATTTTTTGATCCTCAAATCCAAGGCATATTATTATCTTCATAAGGAAGAAAAGTGTTTTTTTTTTTTTTTTTCCTTTTTTCAGATAATGGATAAAATTGTAGTGCAGATATTCAGCTTGCATTGTAAGCGTGCATTAGCTTGTCTAAACAGTACGAGGATAATCATGCCCCCCCTTTTTACAAGCTGTTTGTCTAATCAGAGTGAAATATGAAATCACTAGATACAGAAATAAAGCTAGTCTTCCATCTCACCTGGAAAAAGTCACCTTCTGATTCTAGTAGTAGGGTCTTTTTTCTTTTTTTGGTTATAATTTTGTCTAGTTGCATCTGCAGTTTTCTTCAGAAATTCCACCTGAAGGGTTTTTCCTGTCTATAGGTATTATCTCCTGTATATAATGGTAGACCCAAGAGAAAATAGTTGTCTGAACTGCAATTAGGCATTTTGGATTCTAAAACAGGAATATCTTGCTCTGCTTTGCAGTGCTGCCTAGAGGATGAGCTGTGCCCAGTTCTTCAAAAGTGTTCTGAGCCTTCTATTAACAAAGTGAAAGCTTGAAAAGCATTCAGCAGCTAACACGGGTCAGTGGATGAGATACAGAGCTCTGAAGAGCCATGGAAGATTTCTTCAAAGGATTTGTTCAAGTCTATTAATACCTGATAAAACTTGAACCTGAACTCCTCTCATGATCCATGTGTTGGTTATATGCTTGGTATTTGTAGATGCAGTTGTGAGGACAGGCTCAGTTTTTTATAGTTAAATAATTTTTATGCTTTGATACGGTGAGATGAGGTGAGATTGAAGTGGACCAACTTTCAAAGAGCTTGCCAGATAAAATGTTGTTGATCATTTGAGGTTCATTTCACATGCATCAGTGACTGAACTAGGGCAGTTCCTAGATCTGATCCATGCCAGTCTCTTAAATTCTAATAATCTTGAAATGTTTTTTTTTTTTTTTTTTAAATGTTTCTATTATCCTAGATTAGGTTTGAGTGGAAACGTGTGCAGTGGTTCCTATTACAAGGATGTCCCTTCTACTCTTGCCTCACCCCAGAATGCTGAAATACCTTTCTGTGGAGGACAGGGGATCGCGTGGGGATTTCTGATGGCTTTCATCTGTGTTTTCTCCACAGTGACTTCATTCTGGTTGCTCTGTCTGTTGTGTATATGTTGTAACGCCACAAAGTGGGGAGAGTAATAGACTGGCGTTTTCTGTATTCCTAGACGGCGAGGTAATGGTTGATGATGACTCTCAGCAACTCAGTACGTGGGACTGCAGAGACACTGGCCTTTGGGTCTGACTTTGTCCCAAAATGCCTGTGGCCTTTGTGTGGGATGATTCTTACATCTATAGCTGCAGAGCACTTACCTGTGTCTCCGAAAGGAAGTGCATTAAGTTCAGTTTTTATCTTGACTCAATATTCATTATAGGTATTTAGGAGTCTTTCAAAGTGGCTGTCCATTTTTAGTTTGCAAATAAATTATTTTCAGGCAGATAGCCACCGTCTAAGCACACGAGCTCTGTCACAGCATGTTATCCCGCTGTGTAAAAATACCTCCTAAAACTACAGTAGAAACAGAACGAAGCAGCAAGTTGAAACATGAAGTAAAACATGCTAACCATTACTCTTTGATATGTTTTTCCTTATGCTTTACAGGAAGGGAAAGCTTTTTTGAATACTTCAGCTTCAGACTTTTGTGATAGCTTCTCCACCTGCCTCTTAGGGCTGAGTGAAAGCCAGAAAGTCAGAAGTGAGTGAGGAAGATAGCGAGGCAAAAGCAAAGGCCACAGCAGAAGCGATTCAGATATGTCACACCACAGGCTGAAGCTGCCTACTACAGAAGGTTTTTGAGTCATTATGAAAAGAGGAAGTGTTAATCATGGCAGTGATTAAACTGTAAATGGGGATAAAGGCCAGAGTCAGAGACTTTGGCTGCAGAAAATTTGGGTTCTGTTGCCATCAACCTGTCAGCCTGTAGCTTGCTCCCTCTTATGCTTTCTACCCCTACCCACCAATCTCCTTCTGTTTTGAGTTTCTGGTTTAGTCTTGGAACATCATAGCTTTAAAAAAGCTAGAAGGGACCACTATGGGTTCTTGGTACTGAACCAAATTGTTGTCTAGACCTTGGTTAGATGACTGGATAGTGAGCAGAGTAAGCCCTGGAAACGAAGGAAAAAGATGGAATACAAGCACTTGGCAACAGTTATTTTATTCTGTGTTGGCGTTTGGGTGATTTCTTTTTTTTTTAACCCTTCTTCATTAGGTTACATTTTTTGTCTCCGTGGAGGTAGAAAAAGAGCTAACTTTACAAATTAAAACCAAGATATTCTCAGGACCAGGCTATAGTGCAGTGAGATGAAGTGTTTGAGAGGTTGGACCTACCACTCCTAGCATGTTTTGTCTAGCAATGTGTTGTCGTGTTTCCTTTCCCTGGTGGTTATTTTACCTGGAATTGACTGTTCAGTGGTAGACAAGGGTTTCTAGTATAGCTGAAGACTTACCAAACCCAGAGTCTGGGGTAGTTGCCTTTTGGCTTCAGTTGGTTAAAGGTCCTGTTCCCCCTCCCCAGCTGATGGCTGCAGATGTACTGGTTGTGGGAGTGTCATCTGCGCCTGGCAAACCTGTTGGGGCCACAGACCTGTACAAACAGGTCAACTTCTGGTGGTTGATTTCTAATGAAATGTCTTAAGCCATTACATCTCAAAGCCACCTTTGCTGTCTAGGTGGAAATGTTGATGAGAAAAGGCTGGAGAAGGTAACCTCAGCTGGGTTGGTAGCCGTGTCTTTGTGTGCTACCACTGCCTGTTGTGAAAGTCTCTGTAGCCTGAACTCTGTCAGGGTTGTGCTTTGAATGGCTACCTCTTCTTTGGCTGAAATGAGGCAAAACGTTTCAATTTTCCACCCAAATATAACAATGCATAAGTGGAAGTCCAGTGGAAATTAAACAAAAAAACTACTTATCTTGTACTGCCTTCTGCTATACGAGCTGTAGAACATATTGTGTTCTGTGACGTTAATTCAAGTAATGTGAATCACTGGCCAACTGTCTCTTATGAAATAATTTGTGAAAGTTTGAGGCTTGAGTCAAATTTTACATGTATTCTTTTCATTAGATATTTATGCAAACATTCAGGAAACATCCTGAGATGAGGTGCATTTCCCATTCAATTTATATGGTCATGTATTATTTTGGTAAACCTTTTCTTTACCCCCAATTTTGATCAAGAAGAATCCTGAACTCCAAAACTATAATTTGACAACCCTTAGAGTGGCAGCCATTAATTGCTGCTAGCAGACCCAATGGTTCTTACGGAAATGTGATTAAGTATATCATAACCTTTTTAAATCACATGGAATCTGAAACTTTCACTTTGGAATAAAAACAAACGCTTTCTGTTGCACACAATTTGAAATTGGAGGCATTTCCTTTCTAAGTGTAGTAGTAGCTCCTTAGATGATTTTAAATACTAAACTACTGGTCAAGGAACTGTATCATTAGGCTATTTCAAAATTTGAGTTGATTAAATTGTGGCAAAGGTTGTAAATCTGTGGATGATATTAAAAGCTCTGGGTCGTGGTATTAAAGAATAGCTGTTAATACAAGGATTTGTACTTACGCTTATTGTGTACTAGAACTATGAATGCTAATTCCAAGCTGTCTAATCTTGGCAAGGGGTGGTGATGGTGGGGTGGTTGCTCAACAGCTATTACTAAACAGATGAGCACAGTTTTTACCCTGCCTCCAAACTCTGGTTTCGCAGGTTCTTGGAAAGGTTACTTTGGCTTGCTGCATTTGTCACAAATTCATTTAATGCACAGATTGAAATATGGTTTCAGCTACTTTATGTAGATGAATAAGAGTAGACTTGGAGTAGATAATAAATAAAAGATTGCTTTTATATAACAATCTCAAAGCAGTAGGCCAAGCTAATGGAGTACATGGATGTTAAAGACCATACTGTTTATTTCAACTTGGTAGGTAGAAAATTGACGAGCATCTTCTACCTGTCTCCCATTGACTAGTAAATTATGCCTGCTGTGTTCGATAGCATTCAGTAGTTCTTTAGTCCTGAAGTTCTTTATTTGAGAGACAATGCCTTCCTTTTCTTTTGAAAAGTCTTACTGACTACTTTCTCTCTTTTTCAGGTGCTGGAGTTCTTTGTGGCACTGAACTTGTCCTTGAGTATATTTTGCTCAATGCAACTATTTGAAATGTTTCTACAGAAAAACTAAGTGCAACTGACTGTTTCTACAGACTTGAAAAATCAGAAGAAATAGTTCAAGAAACCTCATTCAGTCACTGAGAGAACCAATGGATAAATGTTCAGTGATGTCTGAACACGGACAAAAATGAAAAAGAAATAATCTTTTGCTTGTGGAAAACAAATTTTTTTCCTGGCGGAGGTCTTTTAGCTTAGCAGACTTGCAAGCACATGTTGGAGAACTTTACAAGTGTCCTTATTGTGATCAGTGAACATCCCCCAAAGAACTGAAACCTTACATTAAAACACGTAATAGGGAACAGAACGTAGGAAACATGCCAACTCAGCCTCTCTTGGCATACATGGATGGACCGGATGGAATAGCCAGTACCGTTGGTGCACAGATGGAGAATAATGATGCCTCAATGACAATAAAAGGAACAAATACCATTTCTTACAAAAGCTTGCAAGAAAAGTTTCTCATGCAAGCTGAGGGATGTATGCCTCTGGACTGCATGTTTTGTGATGAGACTTTTAAACATCCTGAAGAACTTGGTAAGCATGTTTTAACTCAACATAGGCCCACTCTTTGTGAACCAGCTGTCCTGCGTGTCGAAGCAGAGTACCTTAGTCCTCTAGATAAATGTCAAGTAAGAACAAATTTGCCTTCTCCAAACAATGAAAAAGACAGTAAAGAACTTAGTTGTGAAGTTTGTGGACAAACATTTGATGAGGCTTTTGATGTTGAGGCACACATGAAAAAGCATAAAGATTCCTTCACATATTGGTGTAACGTATGTGGAAGAAGATTTAAAGAGCCGTGGTTCCTCAAAAATCACATGAGAACTCATACTGGAAAGCCAGGTTCTAGAAACAAGCTCCAACAAGGTTCTGAAAGCCCCATAACAATAAATGAGGTGGTGCAGGAGCATGTAACTGAAAATGTAACATCACCTTACAAAATTTGTATGGTTTGTGGCTTCCTATTTCTCAATAAAGAGACTCTAATTGAGCACAGTAAAGTGCACACCAAAGAATCAGTACCCAATGGTGAAAGTCCTCAAGTGACTGGTGAATCTAATCCAGAAGAAACAACTCAAAGAGAAGAATTTTTGCGATTCTTGAATTTGAGACCAAACTTGGTTTCAGAAAATGACAAATCACAAAAACCTGTGAAATGGATAGCTGAACTAGATCCATTCAATACATATCAAGCATGGCAGCTGGCTACCAAAGGTAAAGTTGCAGTTGGGCATGGCCAAATTAAAGAACCTGGGCAAGAAGGAAGTACAGATAATGACGATTCCTCTTCTGATAAAGAAGAACTTGGTGAAATATGGAATGCAAGTAAAGGTAGCCAGACTGAAAATACAGGGAAGTCAAAAGTAAATAAAAACAGCAGTTATACAGGGAATAGTAACTTATCCCAAGACAAATTGAAACATCCCAGTGGTGAAGTGCCTTCTATGGAGATGGATTCTAAATTATCCCAGAACAAAGAGAAACCGACACACTGTTCAGAGTGTGGTAAAGCCTTCAGAACATACCACCAGCTAGTCCTTCATTCCAGAGTGCATAAGAGAGACAGGCGGACTGATGGAGAGACTTCAGCTGCTTCGAGGACGTGCTGTAATGATATAATGGCAAGTCTGGATGAAAATGGAGCAACAGAGCGAATGGAAGGAGGGTCTGAAGATGGGTCTGAAGATGGCCTTCCTGAAACACTTAATCTAGGTGAGCAGCATTTTTGAGACATGAGATTGAACTAGCTGTTGCTATACAGTTCAGGAGCTGTTTAAAGCCAAAAATGGATCTTGTCTCTTAGATAAATTTTTCAAAACTTGCCCTGAGATATAAAACGCTATGGTGGGAGAAGGGGAAAAGAGGAAAGAGAAGGAAACAATTGTCCCAACAGCAATGTTTTGCACTTTGAAGCTGTGTTGGGCCTTCTTGCAGTTATGATTTGGGTTTCTTGAATAATTGGAATACTTATAACAATAATCTGTCTAGAAAAAGTCTGCCTTGTGTCTCCGCCCCTCCCCCATCTGTAAGATTCATAGTTTTACTGAATATTTTTCAGTACTGAATATATCAGTTACATTCTTGTCCAGCACATGATTTTACAAGTAATATATCTGAAGTCATTGCATTTTTCACACTTTATTCTGCATCTTGTAAGAAAGGGCAGAAAAATGTCCATTGCTCAAGATTAGCAGCTGTTGGGATCCTGAGAAGTGAAGAATAATTCAAAACTTTTTTCTATCCATCTGCAGGTTGCATGCTTATTTTGAAGGGTGTGTAACTTGAAAGGCTAAATGCAGAACAACTTTAAATTAGTTGTGTAAGGGCATGCATATAGGTTATTAATATGTGGACGCTATATGGAAGAGGAATATATTTAACTATTCTTCCTTGAAGGATTGCTAGCAGTTCTCTCTGACAGAATAGATAGACTCAATCTATGTTACTCAGGACTAATTTTGAATCTCACTGTCTCTGGAAAAATGTGATACTGATGCTAAATGATTCCTTAATTGAAAAAGCTTGCATGTCTGGGGACAAAATGGAGTAACAAAAAGACATGTAGCTAATCTAGCACTCTTGTGTGTGACACGCTTTGAGTCTGCCTTTAAAGAACAGACACTTGCATAATCTCAAGAAAAGACATAACGTACAGAATGTCCTGGCACGCACGACCGAGTTTTCCGTTTCTGGTAATGTGCAGCCCTTTATTTTGCCTCCAGTAATAAAGGAATAAAATCATTACCTAATGTTAGCTTGCTTGTTTTGTTTCTTGGTCTTGTCCAAAACGACAACAGCTCTCATTGTGCGATGCTGAGTCATGCTTATTGAGACATTATCTGTTTGTTTAAAACAGCTATGGCTCTTCTTAGCCAGAGTTTAGCCATGCTTAGCATTTCCAGTATGGAAGCTTTCCAACACACAGGAACTGTAGAGAACCATTTTAAGCTGTCTGTCATGGCTTTTAACATCTTAGTCAAGGAAAATGTTTCCTTCTTTCTATTCTCGCTGTAGCGTTCTAGTTAGCTTTGACTTGGGTATTTTACTTAAGTTGTCTTGATGTCTTTACAATTCAACCTGCCAAAGAAATCATGTTGATTTGACTGGTGCCTTGTGTGGAAGTTTTCTCTACTTTCTTCTTAGACATTATGCTGTACTTGCCGCCCTCCAGTGGTAATTACTGCTGCTTACACTTGAGCGAAAATCTTTTTTTATCTGTGAATTTGTTCCTTGAAAACGTGCCTCACAGAACTAGCAACCCAGACACTTTCCTGTTTGTTGAAGCTTAAGCATTCATGCTTCTACTGAAAGATTGCTTATCAAAGCTAAGGTGGCGGTTAAACAGGCAAGCAGTCCATTGATTAGCACTGAATTTTATTATAACAAAGAAAAGAATCAGTCTTTCTCCCCACCTTCCTTCTGCAGAACAAGTCCCTGTGTTGTGTCAGGGTGCTCAGAGCAGGTTTGCAGTCCAGATGATGCACTGATTGAAGCACTTCCCTTAAGATAAGAATACAGCTTATAATCTCCATGAAGTTTTGACATAGGCCATTCTCTGCTGTAGATCATTAAAGATAATTGGATGTTTTTTCTTCTTCAAGGCCTAGTTTTACATCTTGTTTGTTCTCTGGGGCTTCTTCATTTCAGTCACTAACCGCAGTGTTACTTGACACAGTTGGAAACCTACTTAACTATTTGGCTTTCTGATCAAGTGTGCATCAGTGCTGAGCCAAAGATGCTCACAGGCTGTAGGAGCTGACAATGTTTCATCATGCTGTGCTTTTTCCTTAATAAAGACAGTTAAGATAGTTGTTTATAGTTTTGAAAGGGACTACAGGCTTGTATTTGCTCTTCATAATATAGCTATATTTTCTCCCAAAGATAAAAATGAAGATGGTTTGGAAAGAGCAAAAGTTAAAAACCTTGGAGCCTCCAGAGAATGCAGCTATTGTGGAAAGTATTTTCGCTCAAATTATTACCTCAATATTCATCTCAGAACTCATACAGGTAAATGGGCTTCAGCTTTGTGGGAGGGGAAGAAAGTCTGCTGAATCCAATAGGACAGAATATTTGGTTTTGCTTAAGAAAAACATGTTACCTTCACAATTTCTGGTGTTTAAAAAGTTTTATCTAATGCTGAGAAAGTTCCGATTATAATTTCTTAATTCATTATTTACCTAAATGTAAATCTTTTTGAATAAGGCTAATTATATTATACTCTGAACAACACGTATTGTGTTTTAAAATTTAGAATTCTTTCTGTTTTGGCAGTCTAGCAAAAAGATTTTTTTAGACAAACAAAAAAACCACCTCTACCTTCCAAGTATTAAGTTGGTTTTCTGTTAGTTGCTACTACCTGAGGAAAAAGTTGTCTATTCCTCAGTTTGCTTGGCTAAGGAAAAGTTAAACTCTTCCAACTTCTGTTAATACATGCCCATGTTTCTTTTGAAACAGCCCTATTTATAGAAGAACTGTAACGTTTGTGTTGTTGAATAGCATGCTTGTGGTATGATCAAGGGCTACAAATTGTTGGAGTTGACCCACAGCTGTACTTCGTGCTTATCTCTGCCAAACATATTGTCAGCTACCATCTCCATACATAGGGAACATATGGAAAATATCTTCATCAGAACCAGAAGATGTCACTGTAGTTAGCAAAAGTAGTGAGATGTAGTAGTTTAAATGACTTAGTTTGAGATCTAAGTTTATGTGAAAGGTGAAAGAAAAAGCTATTTTACTGTTGTAAGCTATAGACTATTCCCTTGTCTTTAATTGTATTCAAGATTTTAAATCAATTTGCATCCAACTGATTTACTGATAAAACTGTGTTTCAGGTGAAAAACCATACAAATGTGAATTCTGTGAGTATGCAGCAGCACAGAAAACTTCACTGAGGTATCATTTAGAGAGGCATCACAAGGACAAGCAAGCTGATAGTGCAGCAGACGTGAAAGGTGACAGCAAAGTTTCATTGCAGAGTCAGGAGACGGAGCTCTTGCTGGCTGCTGATGGTGCTCAAGAAACCAAAAATTTGAAGAGGCTTTTTGATGGTGCCAAAGATGCTGAGGGCTGCCCACCTGCAAAGCAGCAAAAGGAAATTCTGTCCTTGAATAACGCAATAGGCAGCACAGTCCTTATAAGAATGAAAAACGATTCTAGGGAATTGAACAAACGTTCAATTTGTAACAATTTGAATCAAATGCATGAGAGTATGTCTGCTCCTTACTTGGAAAAACTAAAGACTGAGAAGGAGACAAAGGAAGTTCAGCCCCATGCTCCACATAAGAGAGAGAGAGAGGCTTCTGTGGAATCGGAGGGAGATGATGTCCAGTATGTTTGTGCTTTTAAGGATGGAAAAAATGCGAGTGATGTGCGAGAGTGCCCTGAAAACTACAAACACAAACTTATGGCGGACTCTCAAGAAATGCCCTTGAACTTATCTGTTGGGACTTCACAAGAATGTTCAGTGGTTTCAACTGCTAGAGGCCTGCTAGCACCCAGCACCTGCCCGTTTTGTACTTACAGAACATTCTACCCAGAAGTCCTAATGATGCACCAGAGGCTGATGCACAAGTACAATCCTGACACCGTTAACAAAAACGGATATAGAAACAAGACTCTAGCTAAAGCCAGACGCACTGGATGCCCTCCAGCTCTGCTTGGTAAAGATGTGCTTCCTTTGTCCTTTAATCCTAATAAAAGTAAGGCTTCCCCATCTACACAGCAAAAACCCCTGCAAACAGGGAAATCTAAGCAATGCCACCCTCCACAGAACAAAGTTCCTCTCTTTGCCGTGACTGACTCAAGCAGCACAGCCCCAAGTAACCTCAAGTTTCACAAACAGCCAAGTAATGTTGGAGCTCAGGCAAATAACTATAGACAACCTCAGCAAGAAATGCACTCCAGTTCCAGTATCTCTCCAGTATTGGACAGAGTAAAAAGAGCTGAATCTAAAGTAAAAGCTCTAAATGTGGCAGTGTCTCAATCTGGTGTAGTGAGCAGCAGCATGAATGGGGTTCTTGACTCTCACCTAAACGAATCTGCCTGGCCTTGTCATCGAGGAAGAGACTATCTTTGTAGTAAATCTGTGGGCAATGTAAATCTAGAATATGGTGAAACATCTTCTAAAAGAATGAAACATAGTGTGTTAGTTATTGAACAAGCTGACTGTGCAGTGGCTAATTACAGAAGATACGAAACAAGCAGATTTCGTGTTGCAAACAGATATGCAAATCTGCTACCTCAGGAATGTTCTCGCACCAAACCTGCATCCTCTGTTTTGCCAACCAAACAAGGGCTTCTGAATTCGGATGACGTTGACTCTCCTAATGTATTGACTGTTCTCAAACCCTATGAGCCATATAGCTCTGGATCACTTTACAGTTCTTGTGGATCTAGTAATGGCCAAGTAACCAGCTCTACAATAGAAGGTATCGTATCTCCTTCCTACTTAGTGTCTTATAACATTATAAAGGAAGGTGAATGAAATAAAAAACAAATGCATAGTGATAATTGAAACAATTGAGAAAATAAAGCTATTTTTAGTATTTCATCAAGTCTGGTTAAAGCTTGAATTTTAAATGTAAAATCCAGGTTCAGCAGGCTCCTGTCATGGGGAATAAGGCATGTAAGTTCTGAATTTTAAAGAGGGGTTTAAAGTTCCTCAAGTTCTGCCCTCCTCCCCATGGGTTTCTGATGTCAAACATGTATTGTTTGCTCATCAGAGCCCTCCAGACATGTTGACTAATTCAGGAAATGGAATGGGCCTTTCTGCTTAATTTACAAGAAATCTTGGACAATCTGGAATATTAATAGAAGCTTTAAAAAATGAACAACCCCCCCCCCCACCCCCCCCCCCCCCCCCAAAAAAAAAATCTCATAGACAATTGTTCTCTTCCATTGCAAAAACCAATGTATTAAAAATCACCAACTGTGATGTAAATCTTAAAACTGTATCATTCAGTGGATTTTTATAATGTCTAGGTTTTAGTTGGAACAGAGTGCTTCGTTAAATCGAGACAACATATTTCTGCTATTCTAATTATGGTGTCTCATTGCACTAAGAAGTAAGGCTTTACTGGGGAAAATGCTTAATCTAGCAGAGATAAATGCTTTGATGTATTTGGAAAACTGGTAATTTTGAGATTTTTTTTGTGCTTTGTTAGCACTTGCAAAACTTAGCAGGAGGCCAAGATTAAAAGGTGCTAGGTGATATTTAAGCAGTTGTCTTACTATTTGTAGAAGATATTTATGACTTTTAGCTGAGGCTGGTATGTATTTAGCCTTAAATATAGGACTTTCAATTTTGAAATGAAGATCCTATTATAGAAGTGAATAGTGCGTGTGTGCACTCTGTAGTCTGAAGGTATCTGCTGAATATTCCAACTCTCTGAATACTCCCATCCTCTAGAAGAGGATTATTCTTCTGAGGTAGTCTGGGTTCGTAACAAGCAGGGTTATGTTACCCTAGGTCAGAGCAAACTGCAAAGCATTATGTGCATTTAGTTAAGTGGCAAAAAAAAAATCTGTTTGGTCTGTTCTGTTTGTGTGTATTAGAGTTGTGGGCTTGCTAGTAGATTAGGGAAAGATGAAGTAAAGTGTTATAGCGCTGCTTCCAGCCTAGCTATGGGAAGGATAAAGGAACAGCTAGCATCTCCGCTGACGCGTTGCACAGCCACTTCAGCAGGGTTAATTCCTGGTTTCGTGAAGTGCTGTCTGTGTGCAATGAATTGCACAGAGGAAAGTGGAATGGGCACTGCTACACACAAAAAGCAGAAGGACAGACGCAGGGAGAAGTGCTACTGCCTCTTGGTTCCTAGTGATCTGAGAGAATTAAATACTTTTTTTTCCTAACTGTCTTTTTTGTGCACAGAAGTCATTCATGCTGTTGTGGAATTTATAGTGCTTTGCAAGGCTTTTTATTAATGGTTAATTGCAGCTAAGAACATTCAGGCTTTTTAGGGAATCTCATGATATTGTATAAACCCCTGTCAATTTTTGTGGAAACATGAGGGGAAAAATACTTTTGTAGCTTCAACCACTTTGGGAAGTCTGTACCCCAAGGACTAGCTGGTGGGCTAGTGTCTTGCCCCTCTGCTGCATTACTGTACTTCTGGACTAGACAAGCTCTCTTCTGCCAGTATTCTTAGTGAAGCCAGCCTGTGGAAGTGGCAGTTGATGCAATACTATTTATAAACAGTGACTTCATTGGAATTCACCTTGTTCTTCTTTTTGAAAGCTCCACCTGTCTACCAGAAAAATCTGTGGTAGGCTTTTCTTCCTCTTCTGTAGTACGAGCCTGGAGTCAGTAGCTCACAGTCAAGAACTTTTTACTATTTTTTGCTATGTAAAGTTCTCAGAACTCTGGCTACAACTGATGTGACAGAATCATTGTTATAGAAATAATGATTTCATTGTTCATTGCCTAATGCCATCTCAGGGCAAGAGGAGCCACTTTTTATGGCTGTTACTTACCTTGGAAAGACTTGTGAAACAAGACCCTTTCAGTGGATTTTCTTAGCAAGTTCAATAAAAGCCTTGTGCAATAAAATGTAGGCTTTTAAGGCTAATTTCCCGGCTTTCCAACCATTCTGCCCAGAAGTACACAAATGAAACCAAACCTTGATGTTTTTGAGAAGGTTATGGGTAGCAGACAAGTAAACTTCTCGGTATTAGAGTTCTAACATGGGTGGAGACAGTAAAGATGAAAGTTTCTGCACATTCTTTTTTGGTTCAAAAAAAAAAAAAAAAAAAAAAGCTGAAGTACCCCTGTTTTTTCAGAGTTGCAACCCCACAGAGGTGCTTTGTGAGATGTCATATGCAAAGTACTGCAGGTGTAGGCCCGCAGGTTTCTGTAGTCTTTTTATTCAGCCCTGGTGATATTATAAAAACATGTCCAAAACCTTTCTTTAAGGGTCCGTGTGCCTTGTGGCAACGTTATTTAGGTCCTATGAACATGTTATGTTGCATGTTTAATGCTGGATCAAGTTGTCATGAGAATATGTTCCACTTGGCAAACTTGATTAAAGCATGATGCCTTCCATTACTGCTTGTAAGCTGTGCCACTCTGTGTTGCCCTGAAGAGACAGAAACGATCTGAAACCGCTCAGTTTGTATTATTTTCAAATTACTTGCCTTTGCAATGGCAACATGCTATCAAGGATAACCTGTTGGCTGATTGATCTGGCAGAAGCTGCAAATTAAAGACAATTGCTCACGACACACTCCAATGGCTTTGTAGATTCTGTTGAAATATTAATTTAAATTTGCCATTTTAATTTAATTAAAGCTTGCTAGGTTTTTTCAATGCTGCATTTAAAGCTTTCATGGAATATGGATGGCAGTTGGGCTTTTTGTATCCTGTGGGAGTAATGATTCTTGGCTTTTTTTCCTTTATTTTATGAAGTGATTTTTGACTGCTTGCTTAAGCTAATAAGACTTGATATGGAACAGGCATTGATTTCACATATATAAATCTGAATTAATGGTCTCAGATAAATATAAAATTACCTGTATACTAGACTGAAAATTACTTAAAGTTCTTGATGTACATGGTTATTTAAAGTGTTACAAATTCCACATAATCTATGAAGGTAGTAATGTAGCACACTTGTTTTTCATTTCAAATACACATTTAAGAATTTGATTTTCAAACAAATACAGGAAATGGATATGTAGGCATCATGCTATAGAAGGTATTGCAGCACTTAAACCTTCTTAAAGTCAAGTCTACTGTATGATGAGTTAAGCAAAGATATTTCTTTCTTGCAAGTAAAATAAGCAAAACCTAGCATGATGGACATTGCGTGCATACAGCTTAAAACCTAGTTTTTACGTTTACATTTTTCTCCACGTCTTAATCCTGCATATTGCGTTTCCTATAACCTTTTAATAGGACTAGGAGTAGCTATTGTCTTGGGCCATGCTCATGAGTTGTATTTTGGTAGCTTGTGGTGTTTTGGGATTCTGGATGTTGACATAGACCTGCTCACAACTGAATGTCTGACTAATTAGATTATCAGGAAATAAATTAACTCCTCTAAATTTATTTTTGTCAGGAAAGAGATCAGTGTCATACCAACACTTATCTAGCAGCGTGCTACAAAAACGAAGTTATGAAAGTTTCATTGGCAATGCACGCTTTCGACCAAGTGACAAGAAGACTTGATCATTTGCTTCAAGAAACGGTAAACAAACCTTTTGAACTAATTGTTACTTAAATATTGCATTATGTACTCATAACATCAAACGTTGCTGCACAGTGTGATGAGAGGTTATGAAAGTATGAACCAGAACAGCTGAAAATACAAACTCCTCTTAGGAAGTGAACCAAATACTCATAGAGCATGTTATTTCAAATATCAGCAGTAGCTTACTTTGCATAAAAATGTATACGTGCTCCTTTTGTAAAAGAAATGGAAGTCCTAACAATAGATAAATATTTTAATTAGATGCAGTATTAGTGGGAACTGTTCAATGAGATGGCCTTCCCCTTGAGTCAGTGTATGCGGGCGGGGGAACAACATGCAGAGAACTGGAAGTGAGGAAGTGCCTGTTATCACAGTTCATGAATCCTATTAGTCCCTGAGAGGTTATCTTGGTTAGTCCTTCCTGAAGATGTCTACATTACTCATTTCACAACTTCTGAAGACTGTGAGGATTGCCTCAGACAAGACTCTTGGATTATTTCATAGAAGAGTAAGGGTTTCCTGATAGCTAGCTCCTTGACAGTTTATCTTTGTGTACTGGAGCAGTTGTTCCAAATAGCTTTTCTTTTGTTTGGCTGAGGGATGGGTGTAGCCTCTAAGGGAAACAGGTCAAGTGAGAAGAATTAGCTTGGTATTCTGAATTCCCGTGCTTCATCTCTGCAGTATGTAGCTATATCTCAGAACTTCACAATTCCATTGTGTTCACAACATTCTTAGCTGCTAAGGAGATAAGCACTCTATAAGACTATAAATAAATGTGTATGCTGCTTCTATACTGAAGCTACAGATCATTTTCCTCATTCAAATTTAAGCAGATACCTCTTGAGTGCTACAGCACCTGGACCAGCATGCAGGCTTTTGTAGAAAGATTTTCACGTATCTGGGGAGCAGAGCTGTCTGACCTCCAGCTGACAGCTTTTAAAACACTTTGCTTTAGTTCTTGATAGTCTTCTAATCTTACTGCTTTTATTGTCCCCTACTAAACATATTTTTGCTTAGTTCTGCTTTTAAGCTAACTCAATTTCCTGCCTGTATTTCTACTTGGGGCCTGAGTGTCTTCAAAAGTAGACTTGATTGCCAGCTTTTATTTGTTATGAAATAGATTCAGACTGTGTATGGCAATAGTAATTTCAACATACACTTATGCAAGGGTGCAGATTAAATTCTTTGTTTTAAAAATGCATCCTCCTGAAAAAAGTGTTACGGTATTTTATAGTTTTATACAAAAAACACAAACACCAACGTTATTTTTTTGATTTGTTCTAGGTCTTAAGGACACAAGTGCATGTTCTATGGAATTATATCTGCAGTTCATCCCTTGAGGAAAATGAATGGTGAAAGCTACTGAACTAAGCTGTGATTGTACTGTATATAAAAACACTACAGTTTTATAATATTGGTTCTGTTAACATTTTGTACCAAATAGCCATAAAAAGTAGTCTAAACAATTGGGTTATGAAGGTGTGTGGAGAATGTATATCTTGACATTGACTTTGAGTATTTTTCATTAGAATTAATTGACCAAATATTAGGTAGGAATTATATTTTTACATACTTGAGCGCTGCTGAAAAGAGTTTCTTTGAAAGAATATATAATCCTTGCACCTCAGGTAAACTGTAAATACTGAAGTTGAAATCCTGTTTGCTTAATGCTCCTTTTTCATAAAGGTGAAAGTTTCTCAAATGGTTTTTTTTTTTTTTCTGTTGAACTATGTTAGTTTCTTGAAACAACTTCCAAATAAACTGTCTAAAACTGTCCAGTTTATAAATGTTGTGAACATCAAAGCAACGGTGCTGATGTTAAGCTGATCTGCCTTGTATATGTTAGGACCATAATGTGTTGGAGGGATCTGCTTTCCTGGAGCTGTTTTCAGCATGTTTTTAGAGGCGTGGATGAGGCAATACTTGACATTTGAATTTGTCAGTGTGGTGTTCCTGAAATACGGTTGGATTCCTGTTTTGGCATTGGTTGCTGTTCTTCAGAGAAGTTTTTTTAGTGAACATCTCTAGCAACGTACAAACTTTTACAGCAGAAAATACCTAGGACTTGCATGAGAAACGATACTAATCTAAATGTTTCAGATGTTTAGTTTTCTACTAAACTCCGTACAGTTACATTTAGAGGAAAACTACTTTGCACCTTTGTCCAAACTATCAAGTCACAAACAGGCTTACAATATGAATATGGGATCTACAGACTTCAAAAAAGGGATGTGGCTATGGTGTAGCCTGCTTGACTGTGCTTGGAAGCTTCTTGATGTCTGTTTTTAGCATCTACTGGGTGTTTAAAATGAGTAAGGAATAACCTGTTAATAGGAGAATATCTCCTTTTATATTTTTTTGTGAAGACAACAAGAGTTTTTTCTAATGCGCATGCAGTTTTAACTTTTCCTAAAGGGAAGATGGCCAGTTTCCAGCCAGTAAAGCAGAACTGCGTAATTTGACATGCGTTCCTAGTTGCTTCTCATAAAGCCTGTAGTTAAGAGTTGATTTCTTCTGTACCTGGCTTTGACTTCCATATATTTGAGTAAAACAAACAAAAAAAAATTTGCACTGTTCATTTTACTCTCTTCCCTCAAACAGCAAATGTAAACTAGCAAAACCTAGAAACTCTTGTTTTTTCATTATGCAACTTGAGATGTTCCAGTTGTATGTCTTAGTTCCTGAATATGGGACCTGATTTTAATGTCTCTGTAAACTGGCGATGTAATGAAGTGCTGTGTATCAGGAAATTGTACACTATTTACCTTCTTTCCTGTTCATAAGCTGAGCCATATGTACATAATCTAGATTTGTTTTCCTAGTTTTGCACTTTTATAGCCTATTTTTTGAAGATGGATTCACTTGGAAAATGGTTAATCTATTTTTTTGCGTGATCTTTCAATGAGTCTTATAGAATGCATGCTGTAACTATCATCTATGTACCTTATGGGGTTCTGTGATTAAAACATGTACAGGGCTGTATTAAGATGTGTAAGCAAACAGACCTAAGATGTGTTTTTAATCTTCCTTCATGCCGGTACAGTTTCCCTCAAGGCTTTTTAGTAGATATCTTGGGGGTCGAATGGAAAAATGGACATGAAGACTCTATTTCATGGCAGCCCAGTCCTGTACTTCAGAATACACTTTGCCCATCAGTATTAACTATTGGGATACTACTGGTTTTGTATGTTTCTTTGGAGATAACAGTGCATATATAGAGGTACAAATTGTTGATTTTTCTTTTTGTTTTTGTATTTATTTCATTCCATTTTGTTTTATTTTAATTGTTGAAACCAGAAGTTGTCAAGCAGTAGGCACACATTACTCATTTAATTTATGATGTATTTCACTTTAGTTGAGTATATTATTACATGTGGATGTAAATATAGACCTGGTGTTTTGCAAAACTGGTTTCTGTGTCTTGTTTTCAAAGATTAAAATTAGTTGGATGGAATTTCATATTCTCTTGACCTTTCATCATACTCAGACCCCTGTGGGAGGAGATGAAGGATCTGCCAATAACCAAACCCAAATTCATGTCCTATTCAGTTGCTCTCATGAAAATACTGAGTCACTTCCCAGGAAATCTGGCTGAGGCTTGGAGGACAACTCTATAAAGAAGAAACCTTTTGTTTCTTCCTCTTCAGTTTTCTTCCTTTAAGAAAAACAGAGTTCTTGTATACGTACATTGTGGTAATAAGAAAGAGTAAGGGCATGGATTTTTAAAAAAAATTATTTTTGAAGCTTCAGAATTTGTAAGGGCTTTTTGGGAAAAAAAAATAAATCTAGATCTGATGTGTTCTTGGAGCTTGACTGACTGGCATTGCCTTTGATAGTATCTGAAAACCAGATTAAGAGCTTGGGGAAGACAGTTGGAAAAGACTTGTCAAAGGCAACTCACCCTCAAGAGAAGAGAGCTCCTCAGATGATATCCTCATTATAAATTAACTTCATTTAAGGGCACATAGATGTGACCAGTGCCTCAGTGGCATCTCAGATTAAGCTTTTGATTATTGTGCTGGGCTGGTACTGGTGGCTGTGATTAAAGTTTGTGGAAGTAGGCTAGGCTGCTTTGACTAAAGAAAAGGCAGTGCTGGTGGGGAGAACAGAAACTTCAAAGTGGAAGCCTAACAAAATGAAGTGATATGTAGATATATGTTGATCTGTCACTTGCTTTGGGACTAGTGAGTCCTTACAGTGCCTGTGGTGTACAAATGGGTCTTGGAGTCTTGCTGCTGGGGACGTTCATCTAGGCTTGGGGTAACATTGCTACTGCTAAATTCCTGTGCAGTGCTGAATGACGGTGCGGTAGAGGGGGGTGTAAAACAGACGTGAGCTATGCAAGTCATCTTTAATGTTAACCATAGCTATCATTTGGGGGATATCCTTGGGGGGTGGCTTAAAAAAAAAAAAAAAAAAGAGCCAGTGAATGAATCTAGGGTGCATCTTCGTTGCTGGTGTTGATTAAAGCTGTTCTAGTTGAGGGATTAGTGTGATGTGCTCCTGACTAGTCTGCTGTCATTCCTATCCTCCTGGTGCCAACGAAGCCCTGTGGTAACTGGTTTGCCTGATAACCTGATGAGTGCCGTTTGTTTCTTCTGAGTGGGGCCTTACTTGAGGACTTAAAAGTGCTATCTAAAATGCTGGAATGTATAACTACTAAAGTGTTTCTCTACAGCAATAACTGTTCAGATCACTTGGGTGGTAACATTAAATATAAATGTTTGAGGCAGCTTCTATACTTTTAATGAGTTACGCTGAAGGCACATTCAGGTGACCATGTCTTGCAACTCCGAAGCAGCAGCGTTAATTTTCTCATACTAGGAAGTTCTAGTGTTAAATCACCAAACAGTTTCATGTTCCCCTTTTTAGTAAAAGAGGAAAATATGAAAGTGCATTACTGAGCAGATTTCTCTGTTCATTTGCACACACTTAAGAAAAGTGCATTTAATTAGGATTAGCGAGTCTCTAAATTGCAGATGGTTCTCAGGGGAAAAAATAGTTATGAGTGCATTCATGACATTAAAATCAGTACATTTAATTCAATTTCATCTTAATATTAATTCATAACATCTAAAGTAGTAGTTCCTACAGAAGATGTTCATGTGATTTAGGATTAGTACAGAAAATGAGATCTAGCATTTCCAAACATGCAACAGCATGATTACCATGTGTAATTATACAGATTGAGTAACTACATGCTAATTACAAGAGTGCCCATTTCGACTTGCACTGTTATCTGTGACAAGGGTCTGTTATGTGAAATGCAATTTTATTTAGTCTGGAGTTTATTACTAATAGATAATCCACGTCCAGGACTGGGTCACGTGTAAAACACTGCAAAACTCAGGGGTTAACAGGAGCTGTTGGTGCATAACTCCAGAGTGGGCTGTCTGCTGCGCTAAGCATGGTATTACAACACAAGGTATTTTTGTCTTAAAGTTTAACACTTTTTAGACTGACACATTGGTCTTTGGTTTGACCAGACTTGAAAGTACAGCATCACTTTCTTTCAAGAGTTAAACGTAAGCGTGTGGTATCTTCCTGGATTAACTGTTCTTAATTTTATTTCTCTACTTGAGATGGGATGAGCTGTATCTGCTTTGGGCAGATGCAGAAGCATTATATTCCTTCTGTATATGTAAATATGAAAGCAAAGTAACGTGCTTAGGTCTGGACCAAGCTGGATTCCGTGGACTTTAGAAACTCTGGGTTTAGATAGCACTGCTCCCTGAGATTTCCTCCCTCTGTTTCCACTGAGGTTATCTGTAGGTCCCTATGTGCAATACCATAGCTATCACCCTCCTGGCTTAGCAGGGCTCTGCAGCCCCTAGAAGTTCTCACAACAGGGTTAAAAGCAGCAAAGCAAGGGTCTACGTGGTGCTGTCTGCCCAGCAAAAGGCTGGGCATTCCTCAGCATGCATGGGCATGTGAAGGGTGAGGTTTTGCTACATGGAGCAGGTTTTGACTAAGATATACCATGGTCTTGGCTTCTCTGTGTTGGCAGAGGGGAATATTCTTCACAGTGCTTCACTCTTGAGGATCTCCAGCTCTCTGATGTCTCGTTAGGGGTCCATGGAAATGAGTTAACTCCTTGCTCTTCTCTCAGGGAGTGCACTGTGGGTTTCTCTCCCTGTCTGGCTAGAGTGACAATGCGACAGCTTTCAGCAGCATTTTAAGCAAGAGAGAGTGTAATGCGTGAAAGGGAATCAGTCTCTTTGAGAGAGTTTAGCGAGTGTTTGAGCATTAGATGGCAGTGTTGGCAAGGAGGAGCGCTGGGAGCAGCTAACCAGGAGAGCTCGGGCACCAGCCAGCAGCTAGCTGCGTGGGGAGGGCTCTGCATCTAGGGCCACGTTGACTTCAGATTACTAAATTAATTAGCAAGTGCGTAAAAGTAGATACAAATAAAATAAGTAGAGCTGCCTCCAAACACACCATACGTGCAAGAAGACATTGACCTATTTAAATAATTTATGTAGCAGAAATTGTAGGATAACCAGAAAACTTCACCGACAAGTGAGAAGAACCCAAGGAAATCTGTGGATATATAAATGTTGTCTCTGATTTTGTCTTCTCACCCTATCAATATTTACCAAAATGTGTTGCTACAGAGCAGATTTGGTGTGCAGTTTAGCTGTTGGCTACCCCTATATTTGGTTTTATGATTAATTAAATGATGTATTTTATGATGTGTTACACATCACTATGAGAACTATTTGTCTGAATCTTTAATACACAACTTCTCATGAGCAAATCTGGGCTAATAATTGTGCAATACTTTGGCATTTCAAACTGATTTTGCACGTATGAAATGTTTTCATTCACCCTCAATGAATGTCATGACCTAATGCAATTACTGATTTTTCATCCATTGAATAATCACTTGCAAAGTGCCTCTCTTTGATTTTACCTCCCTCACCTTTGGTGTAGGTATCAGAACAAGTTGGAAGTAGTGGACAGGAGGAGCCCGCGTTACCTACGTGAGCTGGGAGAGCAACAGACTCCTTGGTTTTCTGATAGCTTCTTGATTTTCCTGGAAAATCAGGAGAATTTTGATTTAGAGCAAATGCATCCTGCCTTCAAATTGTAAAAAACAGTTTCATTTTGTCATGAAATATGTCACTTCAGTTCAGAATTCTCCTGAATTTTTAATATAGATGTGTATATATATAGTCTCAAAAAGCTAATTAAAAGCATTGCTAAATAAAGTAATTTTTCCAGTGTCAAAACTGAGCTCAATTTTTTTTTTTTTTTTTTTTTTTTCCCAGGAACATAGAAGGTCAGAACAACTGAACGAAATTAGAATTAATTCAGAATTACATTTTCACCAATGTTGCATTTTTTCCTCTTGTGTTTTTTCCACAACTGCTAACCAAAACCTCTGGAAAGTGCCAAGCTTTTCAGCCAGCAGATTAAGTTATTTTGTACATCTGTTTGCAGTTTGCAGTTTTCTGTTGAACAAGGAGAAATGGCTCAGTACTTCAGTTATCTTTATTGTCTAGATAACACATTTTCCAGGCTCTTTTTTTTTTTTTTTTTGGTAAACTTTACTTCGAATCACACTTTAGCTGAAGCACCATCACAGCACACTTCTCAATATTAACCCTGTGTCTTTGCTCTGGGCAGTCCACCAAGGTGGACGTGGTCTAAGATGAGATTTGGCACTTCTTAATTTCTGTTTCTTTTTGATTTACGTTCATTGTTGCGTTCAGGCTTGTATTTCTTCTCTCCCTCCCTCTGCAACTGTTACTTGAAGTTAAAAGGTAATTGAACTCAACATTTCTGTTCAAATTGGGTCTTGTAAAATTCTCTTTTAGCGGAACCTAAATCTGAGACTTTGACATTTTGACAGAATCTGTTTTCAGGTTGAAAAATTTCTTTCTTGATAAGAATTTTTGTTGTTTTCCTGTTTGACTCCAAAACCCTAAGAGCTGATCATCTTTAAAGTATTAGCATAATTGTTTACAGATGGTCTTTTTATATTAAAAAAAAAAAAAAGCAACAACACACAATGAAACACACACCGATTTCTCCCTTCTCTAACCTAGCTTCACTGCTGTTTTTCTAAGCTCAGGGGCTTCTCATTTTCTTCATTTAACCTAAATGTATTGTGGGATGAGTTTATCCAGAGCTATTGATATTTCATTAGTTACTTCAGAGAAACAAGCCAACAAAATTCTCGAACACTTGTAGAGCTGTTCAGTTCTTGTTAACTAAATGGAAGTGCTTGAATGTCCTGTTACAAATAAATGTGGTTTTATTGCCAGTGATTTTTGGCACTGCAATTATAAAGCTCAGTCTTGGGACATGTTAATGATGCCTGGATTACACCACGTCACTGAACTGCACACTCAGAAAGCCAGATCCAGTAAATTTACTTGTGAACACTTTAAAAATAAAGATCAGGGATAGTCTACCATGAAAAGGGACTTATTGGCCTGGAGTCAGCTCTGTTAGCAGGAACTATAGCTGCACTTCCATCACTATAAATTAAAGTTGAGTATTAATGTAAAACTAACATCAATTTCTAAACAAAACAAGCAAAAACCATGAAAACCATATTTCAGGTATGTTTGTCTGGACACTACTTCCTTTATGGAATTCCTTGTTTATTTTGCAGTAGCACCTGGAATGCCCAATGTCTAAGCTGCAGCCCTGGTCAGTTTAGCTACAGTAGAAACCAACAGTAAGAGAGAAACTCTCCAGTATTTCAAAAGATGCATTAATTGCTACACTTTAGACAGCTTCTCCAAGTATGTTGCATCCCTAAAAGTACCATTTCCTCAGCAAAAGCATGCTTTTTGTGTAGGTGGTATTAAAAAATGCTGTAAATACCTGTTCAGGAACAGTACCATTGCAGTAAATATTTTAGCGTGTATCCAGTTCTGGTTTCCCAAATATTTTTGTTAGCATTGAGGTTTATCTGACCATCTCTGCAAGAAGCCTCCTCTTCCCTGACCAGGGCCCTTTAGACGTGGTGTGGAGAAATGTTTTAGGGACTCAGGTGTCTTTTGCAGGATGACCAAAGAAGGCACCGAAGGGCTTAGCCCGGATGCAGGTATGCACAAGAAGTGCGTGAGCAGACGTCACTGGAAGAGCTCCCTGTTCAATCCTCACACGTGTCCTAAATTTCACAGCTAATGGATGCTGTTGGTTCCTGCTTGTGGCCCCGGTGTCGACTGCCAGCGCTCTGTCCCAGCAGGATGCCACTTAACTGCTGGGACCACGGGCTGGCCCTTTGGTTGTGCTGTGCAGTCCTTTACTGACCTGAGAGCTCTGCGGTGCTCCAGAGGGTGCCTCACAGAATCCCAGCCCCACAGGCTCGGTGAGGTCCCACCCCAAATCCTTCATGCCTGACCCCAGTGCCCTGTGAACCAGCTTCCCCTTGGCACCCGGCCCTCACGGGCAGAGCAGCTATTTAAATTGTAAAGCATTCGGCAGAGGTAGATGGAATTAAATTTATTCCTGGATTGTTGAATAATGTAATATACGTGTTGTACATAAAAGAATCACAAACCACCCAGCCTGATTTTCCTATGAAAACATTTAACTTTTATTAAATCAAGACAGTTTTAAGGAGCAGCAAGAATGAAAGCAAAAACAACAATTGAACTAGCTTTCAAAGTTGCCCTGTAGCCAAAACATCCATATAAGAAGCTGAAGGGTTGATTTTATTTGTTTGTTTGTTTATCCAGTTGAAGTGCATCACCAATAATTAACAACAACAACAAAGAAAAAAAAAAAAGGGAAAAAAAGATGCAAGTTCAAACCCTTGGAATAAATCAGAGTGGTCTCCAGAGCCTCCCAGAGTTGCCTACAGCTGCTTTGGCTGTCTCCATCAACACAGGAACACTGCAGCCTTTTAAGCCCTTAATCCTGCCCAGGCCCAATACTGCCCAGCCGGGTCCAGCCTAGGCCTTGAGGAAGGGCAGGACATGGCCATGGGCCCGGCCCCACAGCCTCGCAGGGCAGTGAGCTGCGGCACATGTGTGTTATGGCAGGAGGTGGGACCGGGTCCAAGCAGTGAGCGCGTTGCTGCTTCCTGGAGCCATTCAAGTATTCGGGGTCGATGCCTGTGAGCCTTGCAGGTGAAACTCCCCTCAGGCCAGGATTTGGCCCCGTACCTATAGGACATACCTAAACCATTAACTATTCTTCCCAGGAAAGTGGCAGAGGACCCTGTGTGCTGGAGTTAAGTCAGAAAGGCGAGACAAAGCCCTGGGGAGCGGTCTGCAGGGAACAAACCTGTATTGGCAGACAGCAAGATAAATTGGATGATCTAATAGTCCTTTTCCATCTCTAAGTTTTATGATTCATTTGTTATTTTAGCCATCTATATATATTTTTTATTTTACCCTAGAGGTGTTTCTTGAAATGTGTGCAATATATTCCTTTAAAAAAAAAAAAATCACTTAAAAAAAGGTCTGTATTGCAGGATCCAAGGCACTGACTCCTAAGTGCGTTCACTAATGAACTACCCAGCGTGTAGAAGAGGAAGGGTGCCTCTTGCCCCCCCGGTCCCTGGGTGCGGGATGGTCCCTTTGGGCTGCAGGTGAGAGGGTGGCGGGTGGAGGGGGGCTGGCTCTGGGTGGTGGGGATGGCTGAGGAAGAAGGGAGGGATTGTGCCTGCTGGCTTCTGCCTGCCATGCTGGGCTGGACCAGCCCCTGAGCAGTGCTTGGCTTGGGGATGGTTGGGAGATGGCTTGGGGTTGGTTTTGGGATGGCTTGGGGACAGTGAACAGTGCCCAGGGGTGGCATTGCTGCCACCATGCAGCTGGCAGGGTAGCTCCAGGTGGGTGCTGCGCTCATCTCCTCTTTTATCACCCCGAGGAGGAGTGGTGGCAATTAAACACAGCTAACAGGTGATCCTGTACCCATCAAAATTTAATGAGTACAAGGCTTGGGAATCTCTGCCACGTCTGGCTTTGCCTCATCTGCAGTAAATAACAGATGATGGTGGTGCGGCAGCAGCGCGAGCTCCTGAGCTCGGCGCATGAGGCATCGCCCGGTTCGGAGGGAGCGTTACGGGGAACGAGGGAGTACTTAGGGAAACTAAGTGTTAAACAGAGCCATCCGTCTGAGGTGGAGCACTTGAGAGAAGGGTATTTGGTATCTCAATCATGCCTGGTTTATGGCTAGCGAGCCTTGAATTTGTGTGACAGCAGCCCAATGCCTCGCTGTAGATTACATCATAAATAACCCAGGCATGGAGTGGTCAGAGGAGCCAGATGAGGGAGCGAAAAGGATGTGTAGAAACGAACACAGGGTGGTGTAGTTAGATTTTTCTTTTTTCTTTATTTTTTTTTAATGATTATTATTTAAGGGAAGGGAGGCTGCTAGAAATCATTCGTGAGTTTTACTGAAACAGGCACATTCCTGTGGTTTTTACTCCCACAGTCTCTCCAGGTCAGTCTTTTTCTTTCTCTGTAGAGAAAGAAAGGGGGGAAAAAGAAAGAAAGAAAGAAAAGAAAAACCCACACAAAAATCAATCCATCAAATGTCATTACAGATTTATTAAGCCTGATGTAGAAAGACTTTTAACAGTAACATCTTCAGAAAGCATAAAAAGAGCACTTCTGTTCAGTCTTGTGCTTTGAAAATCTAAATATATTTTTATCATATAAATAATTCTTTTCATGTTTTAAGTGCATCTGTTTTTTTTTTTTTTTCCTTTTCAAATTTCCATTTTACAATTGGCCAAAACTGAAGTCTGCATTGACTGAAATGAAGCCATTTGCAAAGCTAATGATGTTGTGAAGCATGTCTATGGTGAACCATATCAGCTAGATTTCAGAAAGGTAGTTCAATGAGTGCAGCATTAAAATGAGGGACAGCCTCCAGCAAAATCATAATTGAACACACCCAAGTCCTTAATGTCTGCAGTTGGGTTTCCTGATGCAAATTACGATAACATTTCAGATGTGAGCAGTCGCTTTCCAATAGCTGCAGTGGAAAAGAGACATTTTATGCCACAAAGGAAAGAATTACCATGTTTAAAAATGTAAATAATATATGTATAGAAACCTTTTTTATGGAAATGAGGCATTCAGGATTATGTGAACAGTTTGGGCTATTTTTTTTTTCCTTTTAAACACAACAGATAAAGATGTGTGATCTATTATTCAGGGCTTTAATTACAGTTCTAAAACTGCAGTGATTTTATTAAAAAAAAAAATCCCTGGGCATAAAAAGTAATGTTTTTTTTTTTTTTTTTTTTTTTTTTTTTTGGTAAAGTTGAGGGATTTTTTTTTTTTTTTACAATGTATTTGCAATGATAAAAAATAAAGAACAAAAAATCACTGTTGATAGATTTCTATGCTGCAAAATCATACACAGAAATACATCTTAAATACACTGGAATACAGGCGTCTTCCTGTAAATCAGAAAAGGCCTTAGATAAATAGGTTTGACCTGATTTAAATTTAATGAGATACATAGTCCTGATTGTTAATAATTGGTTTGGGGAAACCCAAAACAATAAAAGCAGTAATCTCCTCTAGTATAAATTATACGAATTTATTTAGCAATCAACCAAAGAAAAAAATACCATTAACATTTTCAATTTGTTTAGTTTAAGTTAGTTGTAATAAGCAAATAATTTGAAGCAAAATTGCCAGCTAGGCTTTGAGCAAGACAGCAAATACTGGGAAGATGCAGATCTGTGATGGATCTATTGGGCCACTAGGTGGTACAATCCTCCCAGAAGAAAGGGCTTTTTCCGTTGTAAGGACCATTCATAATCATCAAAACCAAGTGAAACATGGTTTTGATTAAAACAGCCTGTTGGCTCAATAATCTTAGTAATTTTAAAAACATCCTTAATGTGGAAGAAGAACACTGCAATGTCAGAAATGGCCTTGGGGCCCATTATAAACAGCAACAAAATAAATAAGGAGGAGAAATGAGAGGTCATGAAAACAAAATTAAGCTAATGTTTCAAATTTTGACAATTATGAATTGTTCCTCCAAGAAGACATTAAAAAAAAATTCAGGCACTATTAGATAAAATACAAAGAGAATAATTGTACATGTATGAGTTTTCCCATGGGACTAAGCATGCTTTAAAAGCAAAACTTGACTCAGATTTCCCCTCTTCCCCCCGCCCCCCGTTATAGCCAGCAATTGGGCAGGTCTCATGCAAACACAGACTTGCTTCTCACAGTTCCTTCAAAAACTCATCCCTAATTCCTTTATGAACCGTTAAAAGATGATGACCAAGGAAGCAAACAAACAAAAATTACAAGCATATTTTCTGTACAAAAAAAAAAAAAATCCCCCGTCATGGACCAATTTTTGTAGGAAACAGAAACAAGCAAATATAACAAAATCTGTGTTTGTAACATGGCAATATAGTTAATATATACAAATATGTACAGTATAAAAATGCATCAAAGGCGTAACTTTTCATCCAAACAAGCTGCAGTGCACAATGGAAAGCAGCTTGGCACCCCCGCCATCTAAGTATACAGGCAATATAGTCTATACAGCATGCACTTGTTACAAAATGAGTGCATAAGCACTGAAACATTCTACAGATAAAGTCACCGTGAGTCCTTTTCGAAAGGAGTCCCATTTGTGTTGTTAATATAAAAAAGTGTTTAATCTTTCCTTTTTGCGGTTTGTAGTATATACATTTTTAAGGAGAAATGAGTTTTTGATTCATTTTATTGTATTTTATTTTATGAAACAAAATTCTAGAACTAACACCACGGGTCACGTAAGTAACCTGGAGATGCTGCCAGTAACAAACTTATCACATACCACAAGCATTGGGGCAGAGCAAAACTGTCAGATTTACTATAATGGCCAACTATGCTCTATTTAAAGTGGGGATGGATCTCTTATGATTCATGCTGACATATTCAAGATAATAAAAACCAAAACAAATGCACAGAAGGAGAAATAAAAGGAAAAAAAATAAAAATAACAACAACAAAGGAAAGGATTAATAAGTGGTGCCTGAGCACTAGACAAAAGGGCATATTGTACCAGAGACATATGACAGTTAAGTACCCTGAGCCAAATAAGAACTGTTTAGCTTGTCAGCTTTTGCAACCTGTATTGCACATTCCAGCATTTGCTGCATTGTAAAGCCAAAACACTGCATTGTATGTCCTGAAGAGAGCTGCTGTTCACTCGGTGCCAAGTGCCCAGCTGCTATGTCAGCCGCAGAATCGATGCCTGTTGTAGACACACATGCACACGTACTGTTGTAGTGTGCCTCTGTGTGCACATGTATATATATGTGTGTGTAGGGGGCAGGTACCTGTCTGTAGCTGCACTTCTGCCTGGATACATGCAGACATGTAATTTTTGATCGGTACGTGGACCAGTGGTAAGCGGAAACATTGCCCATACAAATCTGCCACACCTGAGACAATCGCATGCATGTTTGAGACCTGCACCCCCCCTTCCCCTGGGGCTGATGCCCATGTGTGGATGTGGGTTTCAAGAGCATGCCATTGTTGCATTATAACATAGCTGCATTTTGCAAGATTTTATTTTCGTTTTTGTTTTCAAATGGTGATCTTTTTTTTTTCCTGTTATCTCATCTAAAAAGTCTAAGGAAACAATTTGTTGTCTTTACCTAAAGCCAAAAAAAAGTGAAAAAAAAAAGTTTACAGAGCTCAATGGTATGAACTCAAGTAGAGATGCATGACCTGCTAGGATTAGCATTTAATCTGGTGTCTCAAACAGGGCTTTTTACAAAGGCCTGAAGACATTTCATGAGCTGAGAGTGAAGATGAACTGGAGGTTTATTACTCTGCAGCTAAATCCAGTGGTACAGCTGTTTTACTTTTTAAAATGCTCTCAAAGAAAATATTGTACAGACACTTGGGTACAAGGAACAGCAGTGTCATCTTAAACTTTGTCTACTCATAACATTTTTGCCAGCATAGTTAAAACAACAAATGGCCACTGGTGTAGGCTGAAGTACACCGGGATAAAAGTGCTTGTACTGGTATAAAAGTGGTCCAGCAAAGCAAAATAAGCTGTACCAGTATAAAGTGCTTTATAGCGATACAACTGTTTTTACATTAGGACTTCTACCAGCCGAGCCACATCAATAACAAAGTTTTGCAATCACTTCCCTGACATGACTATAAAACTTCTGAAGTGCAGACTGTGCCTCCGATTTAATCTGCACAGAGCTCGGGACTGCTTGCTGAAGTTGTTTTCAAAACCATCTAAACATGCTAGGAATCCAAGGTTAGGACTGTGAGGGCTGTGTTTGGATCTGCGTAAATATACCGAATTCAAGGAAGTTACTCCGGATTTACACCGGAGCAGGTGAATTCAGAATCTGGCCTTTGTGCCTGGCACACAGCCATGTGCCAAGGGCTGTCTGCAGGCTTCTGTTATCACCGGAAAGCACTCCTTATTTCTGTATTCTCTCGTTTTCCTTTTGAAGAGATCTGGAGAACAAAATCCTAAATTCTGCACGCTTGTGTGAAATAATTACTGCAGTAATTAATTAAGAAAAGAAGAAAAAGGGAAATCCAGGCAGCATTTCTTTCTGGAATGCATCCTGAGTGGCTCATGCGGTGCCATCAACAGGACTTACACTGACATCAGCTGCTGATGAAGTAGCTTCGCAATCTGATGAAATGTGAATTGAAATCTACCTCTAGATGTGTGTCATTTTATTCCTTAATTATGTCTCAAAACACTGCTGTCTCTGTGGTCCAGCGTGTCATACATTAAAAAACACTCACTTTGCGCCTACCAGTGGCCACCTCAAGCTCTTCAGTAGCGTTCCTGAAAAGTTATTTGTTTTAGTGAAATTCGATAACGTCTGGCTGATCATTTTCTACAGGAGATGATCAGAGAAAAAAGAAAGTGGCAACCTGCGGGATGAATTGTGAGAGGGAGCAGGAGTGGCGGCCAGCAAAGCTGGGTGTCATCGCCCCGTCACGGCTCCGAAACCCAAAGAGAAGCCGGTCTCTGGTCTCCCTGTGGGGGGCCAGCAAAGAGGAATTACAGCACTGTGCAGCTCCCAAACACGGCTTCTGGGAGCAAAAACGATACGTCAGCTTGTGCAGGGAGATGGGCACATACCAGTAGCACTTTTTCAAAATATATAGAGGTGGTTATATCAGTTCTCTTGCTTGGGGACAGATGGCCTTTAAAGCCTGTTGTAATTGCAATCTATTGATCGGGAATCTGTGATCAATACTGTCTTTATAGAGAGAATTTTAAATATAAATTGCATCGTATATCTGTTTGAGAAGACAAAAGCCCTGTGTGACGCCTCCAACTAGCAGGAGCGTTGTGACCAGCAGGAGAGTTACGGTACAGGAGGAGAGGGGACGGGGACGGGGATGGGGACAGGGACAGGGATAGAGGTGGGGATGGGGGGACAGCCTCTGCTCAGCCTGGCCCCAGGCACCGAGGAAATTTCCACAGTAAATTATTTTTGCTGTCCTTTGCCATGTGTTTACCCACAGATGCCCTCACGGGAGGCTGCTGCAGCAGGCAGGATCACGCTGCCAGGAATTAGCAGGGAGCAGCGCCCCAGAAAACAAACCCCCTCTGGGCAGTGCTTGCCAGAGGCTGCCCCAGGCCCAAAGCCAGTTCCTTTTGTATTTCTGCTGGGCTCAGCCCTGCCTGGCACAGAGCTCTTTTGCTCCCTGCCAGGCCTGCAGCCCTCGGTCCCCACTGCCGCTGTCCCCTCTGCTTGAGGAACTGCTCCAGGGCATAAAGGGCTTGGTATCGGCCAATACATAGGGCACTTTATCAAAATATGATTAAGGGAAGAAAAAAGACCAAAAATTAGGAAAGCAATCATCGCCCTGTGGATGTGTAAGAGTTGACACGATAGCCTGTAAAGCTGGCTTGGAAGGCCTCAACCCCTATCGTGTTAATATATAATTATTGATTTTTAAAATGACTTGTTATATCCTCCCTGATCTCTAAAAAAGCTCGGAAGGTCAGTCTTGTAAATACTTTTACAAGTAGGTAATAAAAATCATGATGAAGTTGCATTGACAAGTAATTACTGGCTAGGTTTGTTAGCAGATTCTCAAAGATTTTTTTTTTTAAACCAACAATTATTATTGCACTAATGACAGCCATTTTTAAAGTTAAGTGTCCTTCTCCCTCTCAGCTGAAATAATAAGGGCCTGGAAAAAACACCTGAGACTGATATACTGAAATTCTTATATATTAGGCTCCAAAGAGATGCTAATTTTTTCTCTTCCTTTTAAAATAAAATACATATTTTTAAGGTGATATGGCTTATTTTGACCAGGAAGGGAGCTCCGGTTTCTGAATAAATCTCTCAAAGCAGTGTATAAGGGTAACAATTCTTACTGCTTTATTGCAGTGCAAGAGCATAAACAGCTTGGATATGTGGTGTATCAATATGCCACTTGTTAATAAGCAAGGATGTGAATCATAAATATTCGGCTGTTTGATCACCAGGCTTTTAATTAATGTTTTGATGATCTCCAATAAGAATAAAAGTCAGAACGATAGATATTGAGTAGATACGACAGAGAAAAGATGCAATGATTTTCTATGTTACCTGATTTATATGACAGATAAACTATCAACTCATCCAGTTTCATACACAGAAAGAGAGAGAAGAGACGTACATTTTCTTTTTTTTATATCTTATTGTAAAAAAAAAAAAAAAAAAAAGAAAAAAAAAAAAAAAAGAATCACTTAATTCAAATGTGTATCTAAAATGTTCCCAGAGGACTGCGATGCAGGCAAAATAATCAAGGTTTAGCACTGTGTAATAAAGGTTTGTGGCTGGATTTTAAATAAGCAGCTGTTCCTGCACTCGCCTGTGCTGGAGCAAAGCTTCTTGTGCAAAGCAAGGTGCTGGGTGGGTCAGCCCTGTGTGGGGGGAGCAGTCCTCCACAAAACTTGGAGCTCTCCAGCCCTGAGGTCCCCAGGGGCCAATAGAGCATGGCTGGAGGCAGGGGATTGGATGCTGTTTCCGTCCTTCACCAGGAGTGAACCCCATACCTGCTACAGGCACCAGGAAAGCCTCCCTGCTGCCAGAACTGAGCAGCAGGTGCCCTGAGGAGCCCCAGTGCCAAATGCCATAGGCTTTGGGGTATGCCAGAATGATCCAATTTTTTATTTTTTTTATTTTTTTTTTTTCTGGAATGTATAAAAGCTTGGGAAAGGAGCACGGATAGAGAATGGCTCACGGTTTCTCCCGGGTGGCATTTTGTCACGGTGCTGCCTTTGGGCCCATGCTGCAGGCCCTCACCTTGCGTAACTTCACTTAATAACTCCAAACTGGGCTGTGCAATTTAACAGCTTCTGAGGAGCTTGATGCTAATGCATTGATTTCGCTTTAATAGAATTTTGTTGTCAATGGACGGCGCTCAGCACGGTGCAGGCTTCAATCTTAACCCATCTGAAGGCTCTGCTCGTTTCCAGTTGAGCTCCGTTCATTTCCAGTTGAATAGGTTAAGCAAAGACAGACCTCACTGTTCTCAATTCACTTTATGATCCTCCCATCATAAAAAATAATATCAGCACCTTGCTTTTCATGTCAGAACTACATTTGAGCTGCTATTCCCTATGCCCATGAGTAAATCCCATAAAAGCCGCCCCGTTGTACTGTCGCTATTTTTCCTTGTGGATGATTGATTGATGGATGAGTGCTGACACTTCAATGAAGCTATTTCGACTGCCATCTCAATCCGATGATGTGAGGGGTATATTTTCTGTCCATGCCTCATTACTTCAGAATGACATTCCTGGAACTTCATTTACTTTTTCCCTCCTTCCCTCAAGCGCCATATTTTTTCCCATCTAGGTTATGCATGCCATAAAAAAAGCAATTTGCTATTATATGTGGCATAAGGGCAACACTTTCCCTAGGAGGTAAATAAGAAGGGCCTTTTTTTCTCCTCCATGTTGAGTTTAGGGATCATGTCAAAATTTCCCAAACATTGCCAAAAACGGCCCTTCTGCACAAGCAGTAGGGAATAGGGTAAACATGTTTAGCCTGATTTTGTGAATGCTGCGCTTCAGTTTTAGCCTTGAATGTCTAAAATAAAATAAGAGTAAAAGACACCCCAAAGCCCTCTCTTCTATGAGAAAGATCCTATTCTCAAATTGTGCCTAGCATACTTTGAATATTTCATTTGTAATGGAATAGTGTTTACAACTGGATCCAGACTTATTTTTCCCTCGAGACTGGGGAAAGTTCATCGTTAAATGCAGAGATGGATTTGTCTACTGGAGGTTGCTTGAGTTGCAAGGAAATGCTCAGCTGGAGTAAACAGGGCTGCGCCTGGTTTTCCAAACAGTGCACTAGGTAACACAGGGCTCGTGTCATTAGCATATCCGGGAAGATTTTGCGAGTTGACTCAGGACCCGATTTTAATCTGTGTAATACAGTATTCCCGTTAATAATAATATATAATTAAGACATCCGTTAAAAATCCATAACGTTAATTTAATGGAGAAAATCTAATACAGTTCTATTGGAATTTTTACGTTAAATTAACTTTAACGGGCTTTTAATGGATGTCTTAATTAGATCTCATTATTAACGTGAATATTCCACAAATTAAAATTGGGACCTCAAAGTTTTAATGAAAAAAGTTACAAGCACAAATCCGAAATTGCCATCTTCTCAGGCCCCTGCCCACCAGGTCCTGGCTGACTTGCAGAAGGATGCGCGGTCCAGGCAAACTGCACGGGCAGGGGGACAGCGTGCAGACCAGATTCTGATCTCGTCTGTGATGGTGTAAATCTAAAGTGACTCCACTGACTCCAACAGAAATAATCAGATTTACACCCACCTAACTGAGAAAGGAATTGTACTTTATTCTCTTATATCTATATATAGATATTTATATAGTGATATTTATATATAGATATACCTATATTCATATAATGTTCAATAATCTAACAATAGTACTTTTGTTAAAAATCACTCCATCGCATGTCTTGTCATAAACCATAATGGAGATTTAAATATATATATATATCTGAGGAATAAAACAAACTGAAAATAATCCATTTTAAACAAATCTTTGGCAGCAACATGGTTAAGCATAACTATTTGAACAACTTGCACAGAAGATTAACATTGTTCAGAGGTTTTTTGGCTCAGAATCTGTTTTAACTTAATAATTCTTGTACTTACGGTGATGTATTGATCCCTAGTGCAATGACTGGATTGGGCAACCCAGGTGCAACAGTAATAGCTGCACTGAATAGAAACATTTCCTTTAGACAAACTATCCCAAAGGGGTTATAAATAGGAAATGGACATTACCATGAAAAGTAAAGCTTCCAATGTGACTGCATCTTGTGTAGCACACTTGGACATTAAACTATGAAGATTTTTTTTTTTCCTGTCAAGTGTTACAAATTGACGAAATAAGTACATCAATGTTCCCAGTCATTATCTTACTTCAGTGGCACTTTGTTTTAGTGACAGCAAAAAGGGACAGTGGAGACCAGACAGCCCCAGTGCAGTTTATCAATGAAAATCTAATATCGTCCATAAGCAGGGGAGTGGAAATCAATACTTCATTACCAAATTGTTAGTGAGGATGAAGAAGAATAGCTGGAGTTTTTTTTGGCAGTCTTCTCGGTCCGGGTTGCTGTGAGTTCAATGTCAGAATCGGAGTGACGTGCGGAGACGGGCTGGGTGCGGGAAGCCTGGGCTGGAGAGCTGGAACTAAGGCATTTGTCCTGCAAGCAGAAGAAGAGTAACTAGTGTTACCAGGCTTTTAATCATGAGTCCAGATTTTATTGAATATGGACTTTTTTATCAAGAGAAATTCTGGAACTGAGTCAGCTTTGCTTTACATTTTCTGCCCATAGGCTCGCAAAAAGGCAAGGACACAGAAGAGGGAAGAAACCCCCAGTTCCTTAAGCCTATAATGACGCTGGGATTAGAGGGTAAACTCCAGCTGATGCAGGTCTGCCAGGTCCTGTGGGTGTGCTACTATGCTTTTCCCTCATGTTTCCTAAACCTGGTCAATACAAAGAGTCTCATTTTACAGCTGGTCAAGAATCTGCTCTGAAATCATCAGGGTGAACTGGACATCTTGGTACCCACATTGTGCTTGCATTCTTGGACTACTGCTGTGCTATTTGTGGTCGTTGTGGCACCTCCCCTCCCCAGCATCATGAGCTGCTGTTCTTCCGTGTGGACCTTTCCTGTTCTGCAGGGACTAAAAGTGCTAAGTGGCTCTAGTTGTGAAGTTACTTCCACACAGAGATGGAGGGTGCTTGTTTTATTTCATTCAAGATGTGGGTTTAAAAGTTCAGCCCGAAGTTAAGTTCTGTTTTGCTCATAACCTGGGGGAAAGATAGATACTGAGAAAAGCAGTAGAGGAAAAAAAAAAAAAAAGGGGGGGGGGGGGGGGAATAAGGTGAGAAATGAGTCAGGCAATAAGTAGAATGAAAGCCAATCTGGAGAGAGCACAGGAAAGAAAAAAAAAAAAAAAAAAAAAAAAAAAAGACCAGCAGTGGGCAAAGAGGCGGGCAAAGAGAAATATGTTACTGAAAAATATACTATCTGTTCAAGGGCATGCATGTTTCAGCAAACACAACTCAAACCCTGAGGTGTGTTTCCAGTATGCCAGCTAAATCAACTGGAAATTCAGTAGTAGCTTTATTTAAAGTAAAATAAACACAGCTTTTCAAAAAAATTCCACATGAAAACAGAAAAGTCTATTGAGTCCTTTTTATTTAGTTTTAATCTGGTTTGTTTTACAATATCTTCACCCTTTCAGTTTTCACAGTGATGCTGAGTTTTGCATTGGCAACCCAGACCTGCTATGGAGAAACTGTTGGAAGGAAAGAAGAGGTTTGGCAGCTAAATGTAGAGATTTTTTGGCACCTGAGAATGCATGGAAGTCCATTTGAAACTGTGGCGAATACCTTAGATCATTATTCCCACTTAAAAAAATATTAAAAGCAATCCATGTTGACACTTTAAAATGTTGTCTTTAGGTTTCAGAGGTAACGCTCCAGAGCAATTCACACTTTGCAAAGCTATTATTTTTCACTGTGAAAGGACAAAGCTCTGTCAGTTTACACCTTGATCAAGTTTTAAAGCAGCCCAGAAGCCTTGCTGTTGTAAAGCCTGGAGGCGAAGCACCGCCGTGGTGTGAGCTGGAGCTGCTTCCGTGGCCAAGTTCACAGCTGCAGGCTTGCCCCCTGCAAATGGTCTGAGCACAGCCTGCAGCAGTGTCACAGGCAGTTGACTTTTTACCTATCTGAGTGGGTTTTGCAGCCCTCTCCAGGATGGAAAACTCCCTGTGATATGGCACTGAGCTCCTACCTTGGGCTCCCACCAAGCTCTGATGGCAGAGCATCTGCCTGAGGGATGGGTGTAGGAAACACCCGGGGCTGCTCCTGGTCCTGCCCAGGCAGCATTAGTGGCTGCAGTGAGCAGATTGGTGTGGGAGCAATAACTCTTGATTAATTCAGTTCTGCCTCCCGAATGCCATTAGGGCAATAAAGCAGCATGTAGTGTTACTGAAAGTGCTAAGTCTGGGCAGGAGGCTTCGTTTGAAGGAAAGTAATGGCAGAGCACTGGTTCCCTGCCAGTGGGAAATATTTATCCAGGGCTTGGACTGGAGAACTGAGCAGCCTGACGGCCTCCTGCCTCCTTTTCTTTTTCACTTTGTCTAGAGGAAGGTCTTAAACTTCTGTGCTAGACCAGCAGCGAAATCAGCTTAGCAATATTTAGTTTCACACTGCTCTAAAAGCTGTTTGTGACCATTGTGTAAACTTCTGGGGCTCAGCGTCCGTACACTTGACTAATGGTGACATCCATGCGTGACTGAAATCAATTGGGATTGGCATTGATTTCAGCGGGGTAAGTACTTCACCCCCAGGTCTCTTGCCCAACTAAAGGCTTCATCCTCTGTTTTTATTTATTTATTTATTTTATCTTTTTGCATCGTTGTCACTGCAGGCTGGGACAGGACTTTGGGAAATTAATTAGTGGGAGGCCTGATCAATAAGGGTCATAGTTTATGTATTTCATTATCAAGTCTCTAAGAGATTCAGGGAGTATGTGGAGAGTTTGTCACTCGCAGTCTAGGGCACAGCAGCCTGGTGTTCAAACAGCACTCGATGGGCAAAGTTTAGTGCTTTCTGGGCAATTATTGTAATGTAGCTCAACCTGTTCTATAAAGAAAACTCTACCATTTAAATTACATCACAAAAATGCAATGGAGGGTGTTCATTATGCTGGCCTTGCACAGCATATGTGAAATACCAGATGCAGATACTGAAGCTTTGCTTTTATTTAACATTAATTATCAAGCCATCAACAGAAGGAAAAAGTTGTATCTCTTGCAACGTGGATGTGTCAGGACTCACAAGCATCGTCCCGCTCCTTGTCCACAGCATGGCTACCCTCTCCTCCTTCAAACCTCACTGTAAAAACACAGCCATGAAACTTCTGAAGCAGGGACTCTCGAGAATGTCCTCGAGAATGTCTCTCAAGAATGTCCTCCCAAGTCCTTCGCTTGGGGTTTGCTGCCATAGTTTGCTTTTTGGGGTCTGCAGGAGAGCATTGGCCACTTCAGTGGCATTGCCAGAGGTGTGATGCTACCCTAGATCCAGTCAGATGACAGCAGGTCCATGTGCTTACAATGTTCTTATTTTATATAGTTTTTCCTTCCAGATCTTTGCTAATATCATTTTATCATCCTCTATTAGCTTAGTGGGATATTAAAAATGACAATATGTATCTGTCATCCACCAACCAAAGTCCACAGTCTCAAAATCTTTTTGTGCTGCAGCTGTACCTATAGTAATAAATTGCAGGACTCCTTAAAAGGCCAAATGGAAAGGCGCAGACAGTCCCTTTGTGGTTACCAAACATGTTATCTCTAGATGTCATTTTTGACCTACTTTTGCTAGATTTTTACAGCAGCATAAAATCTATCCCTTGAAGATCATCGTCACATACACAATACCTAGACAGGGACAAAAAGTAAATCTGAGTATATTTTGTTTCATTTAGGGCTCCTCTCACCATGAATTACAATATTACAGACTCTAAATGTGTTCTCGTTACCCATAATTATAACTAAAATGATATCAATCTAAACAGTAACTACTCAAATGATTCATCCTGACTGTAAGGAGCATGCTCTCTAAGTTGTGCCTGCCCATCCATTTTAAAGCCTTGCGGCAGAAACAGCTTTCCAGAAGGTCATTTAACAGCACATTAAATAAATAAATAGAACATATTTATTTCAGAAAACACATTCGAATAGGAAAGGAAAGCATTTTGGGAGAGGTAAGAATAACCCTTGTGAAATCTAATACTTTCTGCTCTTCTTTGTTCTTGCGGAGGGTGCAGTACCCACCCAAACCCACGCAGAGACCCCTACGTGATGTTTGTAGGAAGGGGGCCCTAACGTGCTCCGTCCTGAAGGGTGCTGTGCCAAGAAGCTGTGCTGTGCAGGACACAGAGTTTGCAGGCAGCTGCTCCCCAGCAGCCAGCAGAAGAGTGCAGGAAAAAAGGACACCCCTATCATTATGACCCACCAGCAAGTGCCCGAGCCCCTGGTGTCCCTGCAGGACACACCAGACCCTGTGTGTTCAGCCTGTGCCATCAGGCACACAGAGAGGAGGGTGAGAAACAGGTCTCCTTTGTTGTACAATGTGTTTCTGTCCCATGATCTAAGCTTGTGAGAATGCAGGACAAGATAATGGAAAAGAAATGTGGGCTCTAGCTCAGATGTTCCCGGGGTGTGTCTGCTGAATGCGAAATAACGCCCAGGTGGAGGAATTTCGAGACCGCATTGTCTGGGATGGTGAAAGCTACATTTAATAAAAACTTGAAGCCATTACATTCTATTTGTCTCAGAAATCTCTTTGTTGAGGATACTTTGTTAAGAGGCTAAGGCCAAAGGCAAATAAAAGACCTCTGGACTTCAGTAGCAAGTCTTATTTGCAGCTGTTGTGAAACACCTTGCTGCAGGAGGTCAGTGAAGTTGTGTGACTTGCATCAGCTGGCCTACTCCAACAGTTGGGGTATAAAGGAAAGATCTCATTTAAATCTGTCAAAAGAAACCCATCATTTTCTGAGTCCCTTCTTTTCAGAAGCTTCTGACATCTGCGCAGGAAGTTTTGTATGCCTTCATTTTCTTAGCTGTGACCCGGGTTGAAGAAGACCCTTAACCACGTGCCAATTTCCAGTGTGCATGGTGCAGCAACCATGGTTATCTGGCTCTGTGGGCAGCTGTGGGCTGACCCTACCAAACACCATGACTGGGCAGTGCAGGTACAGAAATGGTGACATTTTAGGGATATGCCTCTGCATGCATCTGTGTGAACCAGGCATGCCACTGAGGCCTCAGGAAAATGCAAGAATCCCTCTACATATGCATTATATGCTATATATATATACATGTATAAATATATAAATATATATATAAATATATATGTCCCTTTATATGGGCAAGTATTTATATAAATTTCCAGACAAGACACAGCCCAGTCAGAGCTACTGTGTGCAGCCGTGCCCAGCTCACTAGGGTTACCAGACGTCCCTGAACAAATACAGCTAGATCCTGCAAATCCACCTGAACAACACAGCTCACGAAAATGCTGACATCTGCCCTCCCCAGAGGGCAGGCAGTTTCTTCTGCGAGTGACTAGAAAAGGATCCAGGAGGGTGTGAAAGCAAGGAGCACTGAGATGCCTGACCCAAGGGCAGCCCCGGTCCTCCCTCCACGTGCAACCATCAAACTGCCCATGGGACTGTGCCATGAGTCAGACTGGGGGGGATTTAGGCTGGAAAACATTAGCGAGAAGAGGTTTTTTTTTTTTTTTTTTTAATGTTGACTCAGATTTAAAATCGGGGCCTGCGACTCCCCATGTTTTCACAGATACATGGAGAAATCTTGGGCTTGTGGAAAGAGTGGGATTTCTGCCACTTGTGTTGCAAAAGGTCAGGATTCACCTCTGATCTCATCTAGGTGCTTGAGGTGATGTGGGATACATGAGTTCAGCAACAAAAAGGAGTACCTGTGGCATCTAAGAGGCACAAAGAAATACCCTGACACTGAACCAGTCCCTCCCAATTGCTTGTGCACACACAGACTCAGTACAGAGATACCCGGAAGGATCACAGGCTTGTAAAGGCAAAGAATAGAGAACATTTTGTTGTTGTTGTTTTCTTTTCTTTTCTTTTTTTTTTTTTTTTTCCTTATAAATAAAGTATAGTCATCAAATCACAATGTATTTGAGAGCACATTATTGACAGCCTATTCTTGGAAGGAAAAAATGTGGATTTTTTGGCAAAGTTTCTCTATTTGCTAAAGATTAAATTGTTCATTGTACAGGGCACCATCTGCCCTTGGAGAGAGATTTAGTTGATGGCAGCTGCAACCAAAGTGTGGAAGATATAGCTGAATTTCTGGTTTCTTTTCAACTAGCAACTGTCATTACAGGTCACATGCAAACTGTGTCATTTTCAGTGACAAGCAGGTTCTGTAGACTAGGGTGCTCGCTACATTTTAAAATGCCACCTGTATGGATCCCAGAAGAGAAATAGCTTTTGTAATGCACCTTGAAAAAAGTGGATTTACAGCAGATAAGACAAAGCAGTTATGGTTCGACTGTCCAGACACTGGCAGTGGGTAGGAGCTGGGTTAGCATCCAAGATTTGTGAAGGTAAAGCTGGGTGGATGTCAGGATGTGTTGGCAGGTCACAGAAAGCGAGATTTCCCCAAGTAATTTGGGGACTTAAAAAGGCCGAATTGTCCTCTGCAAGTGTTTACTCAACTGCTGCATAATTCCTCAATTGTCTCGTGATGTAGCTCCTGATTAGACTAAACCTCACAGTTTTTTTCAGTTCTGGAGAGAATTTCTTAATCCTTACACTGGAGGCTGTCGTGGTGGGATTTCTCCCCAGCCCACTTACTGGGCTGTGCCATTACAATCGCTGGATTCATTGCTGGAGTAAAGGGTGCTGGAGAGCAGGGAGACGCTGAGTTCCTCTCTCGACTTTCAGAACTATTATGATATTTTCCATAACTTGTCACTGGCTAAAACAAACACCTCTGGAAAGGAATTTGTACCTCTTTGTGCCCCCCCATCCCCCCGGACACCACAACCATCTGCAGGAGAGTTGCATTCCCTTTCTCCCGTGAACAAAACAGGAGAGGAGAAGTTAAGAGCACACCGGTATGTTTTATTAGAACTAAGAAACAAAGAGAAACAAAAAAGCAAACCCAAACCTCTTCCCTTTCATCCCTGCCTTGCTATGAAAGTGCCTTCATATTTGCAGGCTTGCTGACAATATTTCAGAATGGTACATCACACACAGCCTCCTCGGGAACAGCAGACATTGTCAGTGCTGCGAGACAACTGCTCGCTGGATTGTACTTCACAAAGATTCGGTATAAAGCATTTCTTTAGAAAAAAGATTTTTGAAATTTGTGAGTCTCACAGCTTTTCAGACAAGGATGAGTTCTGGTTAATTTTCTTCTGATGATTTCCACATTTTCTGCAAGAAAAACAACTGTGACTATAGCCTTAAGACAGCCTGAACTAGTTGTAACACGCCTGGATATAGGAAAACATTTTCATGTGAAAGAAGTTGCAGGACATAAATTTGTTCTCCAGTTTATTCTGTTCAGTTTAACTTTCAGGTCTCCTATGCAATTTTGTCATGGTGGAATGGGATCATGTTTTGAAGCAGAAACTGATACTGCTGGCAAATCTTTAATAAATCTGGTCTGATTAAATCTATATTTTTGGATAAAAGTTTTTTTTTTTTTTTTTTTCTTCTAAAGGACAGACTCTTTGCCTTCCCAGAAAAATACTGAGGTGCCAGTGCAGCTGTCTGACTGCTCCAGGACGTGCCCAGACCACTCAAACCATGCCTCCTAGGAGAGGCTCGTGCTTCCAGTCCTCATTTCTGCAGCAGAGCAGAAGCACCACCAGCTCTTGAGCTTTACTCAGGCAGATGCACCTACGTACACCAGTGATTTGGCTGAGCTCAAGTGTTTTCAGGATCAGGGCCTTTAAAGAAACATTTAGAAAACACTTAAAATCCGAGACTATGTCTGTCTGGGTTATTTTTTGCAGAAAGCAAAAGGGCTGCTGACATGAGTTAGTGTGCAGTATACTGGCTTCCCTTTCTTTGTGAGGAATCACTTAAAACGCAAATTCCCACCTTAAAAGCCAAACCAGTGTGCTCAGTGCACTACAAGTAAATCACCTACATCGTGGTGCCAGAGCTGCACATGCTCTTCTGTTGCTGATTTATCTACAGAATATATCACATGCCAGTTACTTGAATTAGGATCATGGGGAGAAGGGAATCATTAGAGAGTCGGAGAAACTCTAAAGCATAAAGAAAACTTCTCTGTTTGTCTCCTCTACGATGCCTGTTTTATTTCCTCTTCATGCACTGACAGCACTGATGAAGCAATGGATGCTATAATCCTAAGCAATTGCTTTTGTGGGTAGCATCATTAGGGATACGAACGTTTGCTACAGCATTAGCTCTGAATTTCCTGGTCATTGCAGTGTGCTTAGTGGTGCTGGTGGGTGAATGGCACAGCCTGGATCAGGGATTTCACTATTGGTTATGTTTCCTTTGCTATCAGGGTGCCTCGAAAAGCCAGGTAAATTAGACTTGGAGAAAGGGACACTGCATCTTTGAGTAATGAGGCTGGGAAACAGGGAACACATTTTCCACTAGCTCATGTCTCACTGTATGGCATTCCGATTTCGTGACACTTCATAATAAATCATTGCTTATCACTCACATGGGAACATAACATGGTTCAAGTTAAGATTCGTTAGTGATTGTAAAGAAGAAACATGAATTGCTCTATATCAGGGCTTTTTGATCATCTTTCTGTCCACTGCAGGCATTTTTTTTATTGTAATATTTACTGTAACTCTTGTTTAAGGCATAAATAAAAAGGAAAAGAAAGGGCAAAAAATATGAATAATGAAAATAAATTTGTCTTATTTATGTGTTTATGTAAGCATTTGGCAATTGCTTTGCACAGCAGCTTGTACTCAGTGTCAGACTGCAGCACCAACATAAGTTTCTAAAGCTGGGATTTTAAATATATACATGTATATGCATATATATATATATATATATATATAAAAGCCAATATATTCCTGTTCTGGAGAAGGTTCTAGTAGGCACAGGAGTTCCTGGAGACAATTTGCTTTTCCAAAGCTAGCACAGGTAGAAGAGTCTGGTCCTGCCCTATAGTGCTGTTCCCCCTGGATGGGCAGCACAACGGGGTGGAAAGTTGGTGGCACCAGTGGAGATGAGGGGTGGGAGAGCTGAACAGGCTCTACTCAGGGTGCATCTGGGGTATTTGCGGTCAGCCTAGTACCTGTGCCCTAGTATCCAGCAGAGGCTGGAGGAAACCGGGCTTTGTGGTCAGTGTGAGGCATATCTGAGAAGTGGGACAGCCTCGGGGCATCCTTGCTTCAGCCCCTGTCCCTGTTCCTGCAGGCAGTTCAGGGATGGCAAAACATGGGTTGGATGGGGCAGATGTTGTGGCTGCACTCAACTGCATATTCAGGCAAGCGACTCTTCTCCGTCCTTCAGGAGAACAACTTATGATCTCACTGATGACATCAGTAGTGTTTTAGGGGAACAGGAAGTTTTGTATAAATAGACTGACTAACAGAAGAAAAAGGGAGCTTGCTAAATAAAGAATTAGAGGAAATATGAGATTTTTTTCACCAAAAAACAAAACAAACAAACAAACAAAAAACAAACAAACAAACAAAAAAACACAAACAAAAGCCAAAAGCAACCATGATCTCCTCCTTCCCTTTGGTTACAAATACTTTTGTTTAAATTTGTTTTCTTTACATTTTGTGTTTGATAGTGGGAGGTACCTAAAACTCTAGGATAACCCGAGAGAAATCAGATAAGGTAAATATTTACTGCAACTAAAGCTTTGATTATTCCCCCTTCAGTAATTTGCTATTTATTATATTAATCAACTCTATAACGTGTCATGTCTACTGCTCCCTGGCTGAATAATTTCCAAAACTACAAACAGCTTTCAAGATAGTTGCCAGACAGGCGCAAATTAATACTTTCAGAAATTCTTCCTAGAAACATTCCCACGAAGAGAATTTTTCGCACCCTGTATTTGTGTAGAGGAAATAGAGTTGGGTTAAAAAAAAAATTGCCAAAGTGAGCTTTTAGTCGTTTTCAGCAATATCTTGTATGCATTTTTTCTGGTTTTATTCCAGTTGAATATTGATGTTTTATCAAAAATAACAAACACATTAATACCTTTGTTAGAATAAGTAGTCCTGTGAAATCTGAGACAAGCTGGCAAAAGAAGCAAATGTAGTTAACTGTTTGCTGCATTAGGGGCTTAATTTAGTAGTTACATAAAGAAGAGACCTGATCTGCTTTTACTGGGGCAAATAATCCCCTTGATTTGTGGGACAACTTGTCTGAGTAAAATGGCATATGACCAAGGGACAGTAAATTTAGTTGCCTGATCTGTCTGATCTCTTTCCCTGACACTCTGAATTGCAAGTATTTGTGGCTGTCCTGGCCATTGTCTTTGATCTGCAGCCTGCTCTCGTAAACTCAGTTTTCCTTCTTGTGCTCATGGTCTTGAGCTCTGGAAGACTTCCCCATACCCAGGCAGCCCCCCCCTCTTCCCCCCACTCACCCCAAAAAACAAACAAACAAACAAAAAACCCCACATATACTATAAATGCATTATGGACAAAAATGCAAAATCCTTTAAAGTTTTTAAAAGAAAATAAAAGTCTGTTCTGGTAGAGCACAACATCAGATACATTTATTATATGTTACTTTTTGCTTATGACCAGTAAGTGATTATATACAAGAATTAAACCCCCCAAGACTTGACCGAGGAAAAAGACATAGCTTTTCTAATATAAGTGGTGTAGTCTTAATCTGATCTCACTTGAAGTGGTATAGTGAATGGGATTATTCTCCATTTATTTTGGCTTATACTAAATTGGAATTTTTACCCCATAAGCTTCCTGTAATTTCTGTAAGTGGAACCGCCTTTGTCAGCATTCTTAATATTTCCCCATGGATATGGTATTAAAAAAAAAAAAAAAAGCAGCACATTTGCCCTACAATCTCATGTTTTATCCTTGAGAAATAATGCTTTATTGTAGATTTCTGTTGTTGTTTTTCCCTTTTCCATAGGAAAATGTCTTAGTAACAGTCTCAAACAGAGCCCAGAACAAGAGAGTTCATCTTCAAAATGTTAATTCTATCACTAACCATGCCTGGGTTAAAAACAGATATTGAAACAGGGGAATAAATATTTGACAATGCTGTTAAGGCAACTTTGCTAACGATTTTTGAACAACCTCCAACTGAGGTCTAAATGTCTGCAATATCCATAAACAACTCTATACTGTCCAATTAGGGAGACAAAGACATAGAGTCCTGTCAGGAAGATTTGCATGGCTAAGTGTCTGAGATCACAGAGACGATGAGGGATCGTTCAGAGTGATGGGGGATGCACAGAACGGATGACTATCATTACGATATTACAGAAGCTTACACCTTCCCAATTACTGGCAGGATTCATTAATTACTGCTGCATTTCCCTAATAGAATCCTCTCTCTTTGGCTTATCGCTACCTTCCCTCTGTCTACATAAACCCACAACTCAGCAGTCGATCACCTATGAAAAATTAGACGGTGTAGCTTCTATTGGCCTATTTAGAATGAAAAGGCAACTGAATAAGGAAAAAGAAAAAAAGAACAAAAAAATAGGGGCTGTAATGCAGATATGTGGGAGCTACAGAAGTGGCATCCGATGGGTTTGGAATTCTCTTGCTATTGAACTGTGTGAGAAAAAAATCAGTGGCAGCTGCAGTGAGAAGCATCATGGTGGGTTTAAAAGCACAATGAAAGCATTTTACATAGACATACGTACACACACAAACTATAGGCAGATTGCAAAGTGACAATTACTTAAGGCCTGCTAGGCTGAAGTTTCACAACTAAGATTGGTGAATATTACAGGGGCTCGATGCTGTTGCAATCGACTCAGCCCCATTAAAGATAATGGTGTGAGCATTTCCATGCTATCATCATGTTACTATCAACAGCATTATCAGTATCAACTGCTTTTACAATTATGCACAATGGCTCTCCCTGCACAAAGACTTAGCAACCACCAAACTTGCTTTCTTTTTAAATACACTGAAAAGAGCGTAGATTTCAATCCTTCATCTGTTCACAGATGAAACAACATTTCCAAATCGTCACTGATAGCATTTTTTTCCTTCCATTCTAAGGACGGCCAACTGTTCTCAGCGATTTCTATTACATTTCCTACCTATTATTTCATGTAATGGCATTCCTTAAATTTTAAATTAGCTTTGAAGAATAAAAATAATTGAATTCCTGCTGTTTTGTGTACATAGAGGGTGACAGGAGCTAATGTGATAATTTAAACTGTAAATGAGTCTTCACTTTGTGTTCATTAATTACAGCTAATTACTGAATTACAAACCTTCTTGGTTAGGCACTGTTATGTATTCATGTAGCATGTTGGATTTCCAGCTGGTAGAAAACTGCTTTATAGACTTACAAGCTGACAACCAAGCTACCACCGAAACAATTCAGTTTGAAAAATAAAGGCAGGGTGGGGGGCGCGTAACTGCTCTTGCTCTTTGAATTAAGTGAGTGATGGGAAACGGTGCTGCAAACTTGAACCTCAGGTGAGCGAGGATTCGCGTACGTAATTATAAAGCACACACTGCATTTGGTAGGGAGAAAGGCAAGGGTTTTGAGCTGCCACTTTGGGTGAAGAGCACGAGTCTGCTCTGCTCATACCTGCTTTACACCGGGGTTGATTCTCGATTCCTTGTTTGAAGCGGAATTACTCTCCTTATAGAGGAATACCAATGAGGCAGAAACAAGGCCCTTGTAAATGGGGCCAGCGCTCCTAGCGCCAATTCTTCAGCTATGCTCATGAACAGCGGGGCTGTAATATAAAACTGAACATCCAAGCAGATGCGCATTGCATTCCGTACCTAAGTGCTCATTGTTCCTTACTGAAGGATCGGATGTGATGCCATGGGGCTGTCTTGAGCAGTTACTCAACATTTTCTGCTTTGAATGGTTCTGTCCAAACCTCTCCTTTGGATACCTTTTGTCTGCTGATGTTTCATATTGAAGCTGAATGCACTAGTTGAAGTCTTTCTCCCAGCAAAGTGAGCAGGAGGAGTACCACAGTGACAACATCAGCCAGCCATGCTCGCTTTTTACAAGCTACAAGGCTCAGTGCCCAGAGAGAAAACCATGGCAGGTGGCAAAACAGAAAACAAAAAAATAGTCACCTTCCTTCTTTATAAACAGATAGACTGAAGATACAAAGGTTTCCCTTCTGTCAGCACTTGCATTTTCCCCTGGTTTCACACGCTTTGCTCTCTTTAACCCAAGACAGGCCAACACGTGCTCGATGCACGCTCCTGCACATAGCTCCACTGTAACCCATTGTCCCCATGCCCACATGAGCACATTTGCTAACAAAGCCTCCCCCTTCCCCCCAGCCACAGGTGAGCAAAGCATCGCCTCCAGCTCAGAGCAGCAGAGATAGCAAGAAAATATCAAATAAAAAAATCCAACTAAAACCATTTAATTAATTTATTTTGTGACCCACTTGGTCTTCCAGGCCTGGGATTGAGAAAACCTGGATCAACGGTCCTGTCCCATGGAGCCAGTGTTGGGTCTGGAAAGCAGATCCTTCTCAGGAGATCACGGTATTTACTATGGTCTAGACTGGAATAATTTAACTGAATAATACATAAATAGCAAGAAAGGAAGAGCTGGATTCTCAGCTGATGTAAAACTCTGTGGCATCATTAATTTCAGGAGAGTTATGTTGATTCACAGCAGCTGAGGATACGGCTCAATAGGTTTGTAATAATAAAGACTTTGATGAGAGGCCCCTGAAAGCGGTAACACTAATGTGTGACTGCTCACATAAACACTAGCTCAATGACAAGGCTTTTCTGCCTAAGAACTAGTCTGCGTCTTCAGGTTTAATGATAAGTACTAGTCTTTTGTCCTTAAATAATCGTTTTCATCTGGAGAATGGCAAAGTCACTTGTTCTAACACCAACAGAAATTCAGTAGTAGACTTAGCGATGGGATTCATGTCATGTCTTATTCCCTCATCACCTTCTCATGCTGTGTCTTCTCTTTTGGGGTACAAAAAGGCATGGGGAAATCAGGGAAGAAAAGATGTGCAGGCAGGAATTCCTTTTTTTCCTGTGGATAGTAGCTCTCTGCTATCTCCTAATGATAATGACTTTCATTAATCTTCCGTCGGTCTTTCATCAAAGGGTTCTTTTCACTCCACACACACAGAGGCCACTTAAATGCTACTATATATTGAGTAAAAATGATAATTCTTGATATCATGTTTAAAAAATGGTACGAGAAGTAACCGTGCAGTACGGTAACCAGAGGCACCCAACACGACAGAAGAGGTAAGACTGCTGTTCAGTAAGTTACCATTTCTAGGCAGTCTCTCACCCAACTTGTTTTCATGTCTCACTCCTTTTTATTCTGATAGGCTCCAGCATGCAAATTTGCACTAAAATGAAGCATTTCAAATGTGCCAGAGGGAAGCAGGGGCCTCACACCTATTGGGAGAATAATGTACCTAATGCCCTTTGGCTTTTTATTTTTATTTTTAAACATAAAGGTTTATTAGTCCATTAGTTGAACAACTTAGAAGAACTGGTAAGGAACTAACAAGAGAGTAACACTTTATTTTCTATTTATTTTCTTCCATTGCAGCAGTGCTAATTAGAAGGAGTAGTTCTTGATACAGTGCTTTGGGGAATGCCGATGAGAAGCACACAAAAGGCTGAAGTGCCTCTTCTGTACAGCTTCGGATGTAGCAAAACACAGCACCCTCTCAATTGTCATTATCCTAATCTCCCACACTACCTCAGCATTTGGGACACTGCAGTACTTGCACGTTAGAGGCTGTACAGACCAGCCTTTTGAAGCCTAAACCCTTACTTTGGCGTGAGTCGTATTATATTAACTCAAAGCTTATCATAAAAAATATAAGTAATTGTTTTCAAACAAATATCAAACCTGCTCAGTAGTGGTGGAAAGGGAGACAAGAATTAGGTGGGAATATGTCTTCAGAGGGGAGATGAGTTCTGTGCCGCCTGCATGCCCCTGGCCCTCAGGGTATGGGCTGCTCTCGGTGGGAGTCATTTCTCATCATCCATCATGCCCAATTCTGCCTCCCTGTAACCTGCTCGGTTTCAGCTCTTCAGATGGGCTAGCTCCAGACTTCAGGAAAAGGGAGAGGGAGAGAATTCCCCGACTTCCTCAATGCCACCAACTACAGTTTTGCCTGCGAAGATTTTCTCCCCCTCCTGGACTCGGGAAGGGGTCATGGGGATGAAGGCTCTGAGGGTGGAACGGCACCTCTTTCCCATTCACCAAGGTTTGATTCTCTTTATGAGCATGATCCGCCAATCCGTAATCAAGGGTTAATTTCACAGCTCACTGCTTCATCTAGCATAATATCCATTCAGACTAATTAAATCTGTCTAATAATGTGAGTGTCTTTGTCTTTGTTCTTTCCATTCTTTGTTTTACACCCTTCACATCTCATCTCCAGAACTACACGCCATCACACTCTGCTTGACAAGCAGAATCCATCCCTAAAATTAAAACATTCCTGACCTATCTGCGATGACAAGGCAAGCAAGCTTCACAGCGCTGCGGCCCATGAAGGGAGCTGACACATTTGTTTTTAATTTCAAAAGAGTAGAAAGTGAAGATCTGACCCTGTCAATCAGGCCCTGTGACAAGTTTAATCATTGCTGCCCCACAAAAATCACGGCTAAATAGGAATGCAAATAATGTATCACAGGGCTCTTATAAATGCTAATCAAGGAGAAGTAATCAACTGACAATTTCACTGATCTCCTTTCTGAAGAAGTCAGTCAACGCACTGTCTCTGGACCACAAAGAGAAGAAAAGACAAAAGGCATAGATGCCGTCTCCCAAAAAAACCTATCCTTTTCCAGGGCTTTCTTTTTCTTTTTTACAGAGAAAAACAGAGAATTCACTCTTTTTGATCCTCTACCGAACTTTAAAGCAAAGCTGTTTCTCAGGAACTTGAACAGTTACATGTCAAGTGTACTTTATTAACAGTACCCTCCCAACCCAGAGACAGCACTTGGAAACTTCTGCTAAAATAAAAATCTTCATTTGTCTTTGTCATTCATCCATCTTCAAAATTCTTTTCCATCTTAACAGCTTCTGTCCTCTATGGGCAATATATTTAGTGATATATGAAGTTTTACAAGTGGAAAGCTAATAGTTGAGATCACATTTTTTTTCTAGCTTCTCCCCTCCCTGTAAGAAAGATGGGAAAAAAAATCCTACTTGGAATTTATTTCAGTGTAAAGGCTCTCTTCAATACAAGGATTTTTTAACTGACTATCCTTTTATGACCTTTTAATGTGGTAAAGAACAGACACTGCGGGCATGATGCCAGTCTTTCACACATGAATTCTGCATGGCAAGAAGTCGGGGCTGAACCTATGTACGTAACGAAGAAGGACCCAGGACAGACAGATGCACAAGATTTGTAATGCTATTTACTATTATCATTTTATTGTGGTTTGCTATGGTAAGCTGTGGTTCACTGTGGTAGGTCCTGATGGGGCCCATCAAGCATTGGAGTCACTGTATTGGCACGGCACAAAAGGATAGGGTTTGGGCAATGAAACTCAATGCAGAGAGATGTAAGCAGTATAAAGACTGCTGCAAGAGGTAAAGTTCAAAGAATCTAGTCGTTTGAAGGTTTTTTTTTGTTGTTTTTTTTTTTTTGTTTGTTTTTTTTTTAAGATTAAACTACTTCCCTATAACAAGCCAATAGATAAAATAACTTGAGAAGGGCTTAAGCAAAAAGACAGACAACCAGCAGGGCATCATACGTAGAAATCTTCCATAATAACAAAACCTGGGCCTTTACAGCCCATGACAGTTAGCCACAGCATATATAAAGCAGCAAAGGCAGCTATGTCAAAACAGGTTTCATCTGTAGAGCTGAGTTACAGAGTCCAAAGCCTAGCAGTGCCTTCCCCATTTGGGCTGATAGCTTTGCTTTGTATGAAGAGTGCAGTAACTGTTATACAAGTCCGGGGAAGATGCCACCAAATCCATTTCATACTGGCCACTGAATCACCCTGATTTACAAAGAAAGAAAGATGGGAACAATCTTTGGTCTCTCCCAAGTTTGCAATTACAAGAAGTTTTGGGGCAGCAACAGTAGCTTCTGTGCTGCTTCTGTGAGTAAATGTGATCTGGAGCTTTGTCACACGGTGCTCGCTGCTAGACAGGGATGTTCCCAGCAGTGAACTCTCCATAAAGGATGTATGTGGAAGGTGGGAGTAGAAAACAGAAAAAGAAATTGAAAAGCACTTTGCAGTTGTCATGTCACTTAGCAACAACCTTTTCTACTTCACATCAACACTGGTGTAGTAGAGAGACTGCACAAAGCACATGTACTGAAATCTGGGGTAAGCAGTGAATGTAGGAGGGCAAGAAGGAGCTCAGATACAAGCTAGCCACAGAGAGCTTTCATTTATTACTTGAGACATGTTTTACATAGCACTCTTTGGACTAGGATTTCTTCTAAATAATCTGCAGGATCTATGAATCACTGATCTCCAGAATACTTTTGCAGAGTAAGTTGTACAAACGCTCTTGGAGGTGGAAACCAAAGTTCAGTTAGTTGTTTCCCAACTGACCTCCATGTATCTGGTCACCCTTCTGTCTGTGGCTTACTCTCAGATGACATAATCCTCTCTCCCTTTGCTTGCTGGATTTTCCTAATAAGGTCCAGACTCATAAGTCTTTAACCCCTAGTGCTTCTTCCAGAACATAATAGGGTGGCTACTTCTGGCTGTTTATGAAGTATTTCCATCAGATGGAGAATGTGTCTGGGCTCCACAAAAGAGTGGATGCCCTTCCTTCAAGACTGAATGGCTAAGATTAAAAACTCTAGCACAGAGAGACACCTATGTAGGCCACCTTGCAAGTTTTAAAGATGATGATGTCAGGCACTTCTCTACTTAATTATATCACTTGCCCTCATTTGTTTACCTTCAAAGAGTTAGGATTTAATTATTAGCTGTTCCCATACTCTTAAAGGCCAACTGACTGGCTGAAGGGCTGATTGTCAAGAAAAGATGAGGAAACCTATTCTGTGTGATTCAGGAATTCATTGAGCTACTACTCTTTTCCTCAGGAAAAAAAAAAATGAAATTGCAGGAGCATATTTGAATATCTGCTAGTCCTATGGTTGCTCCCTGAATATAAAGCTCTGCAAAAAGTATGAAATATTACATAAATAGAGCATTAGTATATGCCAAATTAATAACATGCATTATCTAGCAGCCATGCAGTGATGCTTATTGTACAATTCTAAATCATCCTAATGGGAAGGAAAAATCAAAATCCATCACTTTGTGGGTGATTTCCTCTCCTTGCAATTGAAAAAAAAAAAAAAAAAAGTGACTTTTGCACACAGAATTATTTTCGATGCATTATGGAAAGGTATGGAAAGGTGGGCATTGCCAAATGACCAGAACACATCACTAGCAACCACGAGCTCCTGAGCTCTGCTCCTGCTGAATGCTCAAAGGGTGTTGCTTAGCTAAAAGCAACCACAGTACTATTCTTGTATGCCTTACTTTGGGGTTGGAGAGTGACAGCTTGATTTTCAGCAGTCTATTACACATAACCGCACACACATACACGTTATACCTTAATTTTAACCAGGCATCAGCACTTGTGAATATATAATTGGTGGTAAACACATGTTCAGACTGAACTGCTAATCAAGTCTGCTTTCGTCCTGCCTAGACACACATGCGCACACAAACACCCGAACTCCAGAGGAACCTTGCCAAATAGAGAAGAGACTTATTTTTAACAGCTGGCTTTCATTTTTGCAGCTGCCAAGTAGCAAAGAAAAGTAACCCTGGTGATCAGGCCAGAGGACATGTCCTGTGCTTTTAAGCAGGCTTCCTGGGAGGACAGACAATAGACAATCGCTCGCACAGCCTCGCCTCTGCAAGCTGCCATCACACTGCGCCGCTGCTGGTCTGCAAGCACCCAGCACAGAGTGGGTATTAATAAAGTTTTGGCCACTTGTTTCTCTTAGCCAGAAACCTGAAGAGATGGTGCAATGATGAATGAGGCTTTGGCACAGTGAGGGTCGCACAAGCTTGTTCTGGCAGTGCTTGGATGCTGTGCTGCTGCTGGGTCAAAGATGAGCCCTGGTAGGGTTCGCACTGCAAACACTTCTGGCTGTGAAGCCAAGCTGGGAACCTGCACAGCACACGTGCTTGCACTATGTCACTGTATACCACCATCGAAGTCAACACATGCAAACAAACAGCACTTCACTTTGAAAGGTAGCAGTCAGTGCTCATGAGAGACCAGGTCCCCTTTCAGGGCCTGTGCAGCACTCCCATGGGTGCCCCAGGTCAGCTGCTGGGGCTTGGGTAGTTTTAACTCAAAAACATGATCACAAAGCTAGGGGTCTTACTGTTTTCTTCATCTTTTGTAGCCAGTGCTGGGGACCCTGCAAACCTTATTTATGATGTTAACTTCTGGACATAGAAATAACGATGAGCATAGAAATTCCCTTTGTTGCTTCCAGTCCAAACCAAAAATGTGCCTGAGAGGGGTAAAAAAGACCGGCACAACTCATTGCAATGCAGGGAGTGCAGAGCTATGTAAAATCAAATACTTGGTTGTCTGGCTTGGAAAGAGAAATTCTGCAGTAAAAATCCAAATGTAGATAGCAGCATAACTCAAGTAAATGAATGCTATTATCTTACATGAAGAATACATTAATATAGATGACCGTTACATAACACGGATTAACATAGTGTAATAATATATTTACTCAAAGTAGGCATGTTTTGACATAGTGCAAGCTGTGTACAGATGCCTAGAGAATTGAGAATTTTTATATTTTTATGAATATACTTAAAAATTAAATTTTGAAAAAAAGTTGGTCTTGAGGGTAAGGCATTCAGCCTGTAATGCAGGAGACTGGTGCAATTCTGACAACTTCAAGTAGAATTCAAAGGAGCTTAGCTCCTGTGTCTGTAATAATTGAGCTATCATATCTGTGTCTGTCAGATGTCAGTCATTTAACTTGCGCCTCAGCTGTATGTGATGAATTACACAATGAGCCAAGACTATCAGCTCACAATCTGCGTGTGTTTTATCTGTGTAATCTGTACCAGAGCAGGGAGTGTATCCTGCAATGTGCTTGCATAGTTTCTAGTGCTTCAAGGTCTAGGTCTTGATTATGGTCACTAACCACATCTTTTCTTTTGTCAAATTTAGGGTCTTGAACTCCTTGTTCTGGAGCTTCTTATTTCAAACACAATGGAAGAAAAAAATAAAAACAAAAACCAAAGCAATCACAGAAAATTTAAGTTTCTCCTATATTGTCCTCTGGGAAACTCGTTTACTGTAAAAGTCTATTGCTAGAACAAAAGTTTGATAGTGCCCATAGGACATTTACAGAGAGAGTAAAATGGAAGAATGGAACATTTTAAAGGAAAAAAAAAAAAAAAAAAAAAAAAAAGAAAAAGCAAAAAAGCAAACACGGTGAAAAACAATCTCTGCTCTTTGTAAAACTTGTTCACTATCGCTTTTGTATCATACTGAACTTATGTTGCAAATTTATCTTCAAAGTCTGGAGTCACTTTTCATAAAAAGCCCGTCTGGTGTCATTCAATATCTGGTGCACTCCGGAGAACATGGCGGTGAGTGATTCCAGGGAGGACTTCAAGGATCACGGTCTTTGACATGTAGCAGGTTTCCCTCTCCTGAAATCCCAAGTCAAGGGACCAAGCTAATCTCTGTAGTTTTAAATCATAAATAGCCCGGAATACTAGTGCACCATAAACCAATGTTTTTTATCAAAACAACACACCAAAACCAATCTTGTTTTCTTTTTTCCTTTTACTTTAAGCTGATTAGAAAGTTAGTTCTGTAGTTGATTAAGTTCTGCAGAAATTGGGCTTGTGATGAATCATTAAACAAAGACATTTTTTGTACAGTAATAAAGCCTCAAATGATTAATTAAGGGCACAATGCCAAAACAAGTGTCTTTGTTTAAAACGCAGTGGACAAGACAGGCTTGGGAAAGTTGATGTCTTAAGTAGACGCCACAACATGTTTTTAATTATGTTCAGGAAGAAGAACAAGAATGGGAATTGCCAACTGTTTGGAAAGATAATTTTTTTTTTTTAGAAGAAAGATTAGAATAAAAAAAAAACAAACAGAGCATTATTGATTTAACACAAATGCCATTTGTTGGGCCTTTTGTAATTTCCTTATTAGTGTCATCATTCTGGAGTTCATATGCTCCCTTCTGTTATAGCATTTGGCACACATTCAGCTCCCAGCAATATGATACAGTAAACATTCAGTGACTGCTCATATTAAAATGTTTTATTTGTTGTAACTGTACCAATGATCAGGCAGTGCAACTCCTAAATTATCTCAACTGTTTCACAAGCTAATTTGGTAGGAATGAGCTAGTGACCATTTCTGCACACACACGCACACGCACACACACGCGCATGCTGAGGAGTGCAGAGCTGTGCTCTCAGTTGGAAACAAAACAAAAAGTTCATGCAACATCAACTCTCCACAGCTTCTTGTCAAATGTGTTCAGACTGCTCAGACAACACAGACATAAGCTCAAATCAGTGCCTGCTCAGTCCGACAGATTTTGTTACATCACCCACTTTGTGGTTACAGTGCAGGGGAGACCCCAAATGTTTATCCAGACTCAGTTTTATAAGGCCTTTCCGTGCAAGTTTTATTCAAGAGGCTATTTCTGAAATCACTGAACATGCTAGCCTTGTGTGGTTAGATATGGAAAACAATTTTGGACACTTCAGTAGGGAGAAACTTGGAAGGAATTTTGAAGGGTTAAAAAACAGCACTATCCCAAAATCAGATGTCTGCCAGTAAGAAAATAAATAAATAAATAAAGTGGTAACCACAATGTCAAGAGCATGAACCGTGGAGATTTTCATATAGCAAACCTGACACAAGGATCTCGGAAGACTTTACAGATAACCTTGTGATTGCTGTTGCCTTCTCTCCTTCTGTGTGTCCAGTTGCTGCCACAGTTGCTGCCAGAATAGATGCAAACAAGGCAAGGCTTACTGTAGTCCAAGGTATGCTGTATATAATGTCTTTTTTTTTTTTTTTTTTTTTTTTTTTTTTCCCACTGAGCAGCGTCAAATACACTGGGAGCCTTTATTAATGGGGAGCTTCTTCATTTCTTTGGAGTCTCATTCCAGCCTTGATCTTTATGCAAGCCTCCCAGTGCCCTCAGCAGGAGGCTGCCGTGGATCAAGGGTAGTGCTTGACCTTAATGCTGTAGCACAGGTCCCTGGATCATAATTAAACACATAATTTGGCCCTCTCCACAGAACGGGCTTTGACACCTCCGGAGTAGATGTGTGGCCTTACAGGCCTCTTCATCTCTCATTTGTCCCACTAGAAATGGCACACGTGTAAACATGCAATCAGGCTGTAATTACACGGCCAACATGTGGAAATACAGACTGTTTCTCAACCTCTCTATGAGCAGATTTACATATTAGCACCGACTATTAATACTTACTGCCCCTAATGAGACAGGCCCATGAAAGTCTTCTACATGAGTAAGCGGAAGAGCAGACCTCTCAAATGGCTTTTTGTTTCTCATGATTAGACAGTGATCCAAAATAAAAATTAATAAATAGCTATTTTTACTGGGCTTCCCATTTATTTGCCTGTGGATATATGATATAGGTAAGGTTTTTTATTTTTTAATTTTTTTTTCTATAAAAGGATTTATTTTAAAGCCAGGGCCAGAGGCATTGATGGTGAAGAACAATGGGAGAGGCTGGGCTGTGCAATTGTCATTTCCATACCATGAGTCGCTGGAGAATGCAGTGGGCTATGGAGTGATTTAGCTGAGGACAGAAGCCAAATGTCGAATCTGCCACCAAATCTCTCTCTAAGGCCTGGCCCTGCTCTGGGTATCCATTCAGTGCTCAGGGCATTGAGTAAACATAATAACTAATCAGATGCAGCAAGTTGTCAGATCTATATGGATGCTATAAAACTTATAAGGATCCCCTTAGGCAATAATAATAGCTCTGTGTGTCAATTCTGTACATAGCAAAGCAGAATAGATCCTAATGTAAAAGCAAAGAAAACAGACATGACATTTATAGCAGAAAAGGGTGTGTGTACTAACAAGCTAAAGTTTTGCCTGTTATCTAATATTTCTGTGTGCCTCTGATAAGCTGGAAACTCCTTAAACTGCCATGGAGGTGCTGGACATTTTGAGCAGAGCTGAAAGCCCTGAGCACCCCCACTGCAGGTGCTCAGCACCAGAAACTTGGTCTTTGCCAAGCACAGCTGGCACGTGGTGTATGCAGCCTTTGCTTCTCTTCTGCACTGACCTGGTTCAAAGGTGGGAGGTCCGAAAAGGGCTGTCCAAACAATTAGTGGATCAAAAGCACAATTTGCTAACGTGCTAGCAGTGTTAGAAAAGGGTAGATTGAAGGACCAAGATAAAGCAGCCAAAGCTTGACTAAATAGATTCAACAATTTCTTCTGGTTTGACCGTTTTTGCAAAGATAGTATAATTAAACCCTTAAAATATGTATAATATAAAAATAGAGATTCTTGTCATGATGATTCTCTTCATAAAAAAGAAAAAGAAAAAGAAAAAGAAAAAAAAAAAGAAAAAGAAAAAGAAAAAGAAAAAGAAAAAGAAAAAGAAAAAAAAAGAAAAAGAAAAAGAAAGAGAAAAAGAAAAAGAAAAAGAAAAAGAAAAAGAAAAAGAAAAAGAAAAAGAAAAAGAAAAAGAAAAAGAAAAAAAGAAAAAAAAAGAAAAAGAAAAAGAAAAAGAAAAAGAAAAAGAAAAAGAAAAAGAAAAAGAAAAAGAAAAAGAAAAAGAAAAAGAAAAAGAAAAAGAATGAAGACAAAGGATAATACTACACTTAAAGCAAAAAAAAAAAAAAAAAAAAAAGTCAATTATTATCAGAAAAAGTTTTTCATTTAATGGGACTAAACTAATTTAGCAACAGTGTCCTTCCCACTATGCAGCCATGTGAAGCAAACACTGAACGCTGGCTCCTGTTGCTCGTACAAGGGATGAAAGTGTTTCAAAAATCCACAGCAGGCTTTAAATGGCAGCTCATCCTACTGATGAGAAAGTGCCAGTGATGCCAAACTGGGCGAGGAGGTGGATTAGATCAGAAGCGAAAACTGCGGAGCAAAAGGCCTAATCTAACCCCCCAAACACAAAGGAAGGGTCCTGCAGGGTGCTGCATCCCCTCTGCTGCCACTGAACTCGGTGCAAAGCACAGTGCTCTGCACCTCCAAGCTGGCTCTCAGGGCACCTCTTCCTTTGAAAGCCAAATATTCTTTGTGGTAGTTCCTTTCAGTGAGGTCTATGTTTAGCCATCAAAGCTGCTTTTAAGATGACTGATATTAGGTTTATTCACTCCACACCTGTCCCCACCTATGGTCAGAGAGCTGAGAAATGTTCGGATGGCACATCATGGAGGCTGGATGCCATCCAGGGTGACCCATGTATTCTGTAGAATACATCTGCCAGCAGAAAACTTACAGGAGCTATGCCAGTGCCTCTGAACAAGTCCTACTTACTGTTTCATTCAGTTCTTAAATGGGAGCACATTTCCACTCTGCTCTCTGTATAGCTGGTTACCCAGTTGTATTAGTTTGCTGTGGCCTTATGTGAACTCCGGCAAATGAACCGCAATCGACTCTGTTCCTCCTCCCTGTTTCATTACAGAAAACTATTTGCCTTTTTAAATTGAAGTCTGAAAAATAAGTGTGCAAGCAGGTTAGGAGCCTAATGTCACCTGAAGATATTTATTGTGGTTGCTTTCTTTGAAGGCAGAAATGTCCAATGAGAAGACGAAAATAGATGAGGGAACCTGCAGCTCCCCGAAAGGTGTTTTCCCCTCATGGGAACATAATCATTAACTTTAAATAAGTCCTCCTTAATCTCCTGAGCTGTGCAAACAAACAAACAGATAGAAAAACCAACTGAATGTTTTCCCTCTGCCTTTCAAAAGCACAAACAAAGCCTCATGTGCCAGATGGACGCTTTCAGAGACAGAACTAGGGTTTAGAAAGGGCTGATCACTCAGCAGTGTTTTCTGGTGGCTGATGGGGGAGTTTGCTCTGAAGCTTCGTGGTGGTTTAAGATATTCCAGGATGCACTGGTACAGTGTCTGCCTTCCAGCCCTTTCTGAGTGGAGTTTAATATATTTGACGATAAACTGCAGAGCTATTTTCAGCATGTTGCAGTGCTGAAAAAAAAATAAAATAAAAAAAATTAAAAAAAATAATATCTATTTCTTGCTCTTGTAGAACATGTGAGACAATAAAGCCTGTCCTATGTTTTTGATACATATACAAATTTTATGACAGTCTCTCTGGATTCCTTTACAGTTTGCTGTGGGTATGGTCAATACTGCGCCAAGCTGGCAAGGAGTGCTGAGTGACACAGAGTGTCGGAGCAAACAATAAATGTGTAGAACTTAACAATTTTGCAAGCACAAGTGAAGCCACTGGCAGCATTTAGGTCTCACCTAATGTCATGTAGATGCAAATTGGCATTCATAATTTAAACAAGGCCTTTTTCTGCACCCCAGCAACATGAGCCGGATGCAAAAGGAAAACGGAAGACTTTCTCCGGATACAGTGAGGATCAAGCAGAATCTCATTAAGGACCACTTCAAAGATCAGTTCTTCATTTCCATACAAACAAGTTTAAATTATCTTGTGTGAATCTGCTGTTAGCTGTTGCACTGTTCCATTATGCATGATTCTTGACTGCTTGTATCATGAAAATCTGCACAGTGCTCCATTAGTGATTTTCAGTGTTATGCTAAAGCTTGCAAGTGGTCATGTTATTAGGTTAAAGTACTATATTTTGCATATTTATTCTGCCTTACCACATTTATTATTTCTGTTACTGGACAAGTAGAATTTAACGTGTATTTGACCACCTACTTTTCATGACTTGTACATGATTGCAGGTACAAACCTACTGGATAGCTAAACACAAATAGACAACTAGAGATGACTGCCTCTTTGCTCATACTTTCTTTGGAGTTTTGATCCACTTCTGAAAAAAAGGTATGCAATTCCTGCGGAAAGATGTGCTGGAACAATCAGGCTGTATCTATAAAATTAATCCTTTTAAATACCTCAAAATAAACTATGTGACACATTTCATTATGGCATAAATTATTGTCTTTATTATAAAGGATTTGTTTTACACTTAGGTAATTTAAAGAAGCTTTTCCCAGGATTTTCATCTCTGAAAGTAAAAAATGATATCATCTGGTTTGGATGTCTTTATATTTGTCTTACTTCTGGGATGCACCATATTATTAACTTTCATAGAATATATTCTGTTCTCAAATTACTGAAATCATATTGCCTTCTTCAGGGATATTTATATTAGAAAAGAGACTTGTTACAAAATTCAGGAACAAAGCCGATGTGTTACAAAGGCAAATATATCATTCATTATATTTATAAGAGAAAACAATAATTCTCCTTTTATATATTGGTTATTTTGCAAGTATTTGGGTCACGGCTGAATGGTCTTGGGATGCAGAGTTAGAACATAGGAAGTGTAAACCAAAGCTGCGTACAACCAGCTCTCCATTGTGAGAAGTGAAAAGGTGTTTTTTTAATTGAAGGAGAATGTGTAAAAGGCAAAAATTGTATTTCCTTCTGCTTTCCAAAGTGGTGACATTCCATTAAGAAATAATGGTGAAATGGCCATCCAACTGCACCTGAGTGACAGCATCTGGTGAGGCCACAACTTGAAGGAGAAAGTGTTTCTGAAGCATTTGCCAGCAAATGCTTCCCACTGAGAACTGAAGCAGGATATCCCACCAGCTACTTGACAAATCAGGAAGGAGGCTGGGACCAGGCAGAAGGAAATATATATATATATATATATATTTCACACAGCAGCATATTAACCTGTGGCACTCATTGCCACTGTAGATGCCAAAAGCATCAGTGCGCTCAAGCAGCGATGAGACATGGCCATGGAAGGCTGTGGACATGGAGGGCCACAAAACACAGATAGATATTATGAAAATGTGGAAACTTGCACTTGATTCTAATATGTTGTGGGCTGTATGAAGTTCTTATGGACATACAGCTCTTCTCCAGTCTCATCTGTGTGGATACAGATGAGGCAGGACAGTGCAGAAATAACAGGAATAATATTGAGTGTCTGAACAGACACTTCTGAAAAGCTTATTATGCTGAGATGTAGCTGAACCAAAATACTTTTTCAAACAGTTTTGAAGATGTGAAGTGATTGGCATCCGAAACCAAATCATGAGCCATGTTTTGAAAGAAATCCTTTTTTTTTTTTTCTTCGCTCTCTCTCTTTTTTTTTTTTTTTTTTTTTTTTTTCATGAAGGGCCAAACGAAATCCCTGACTATCAGCCTCCCAATCCATCTGCTGCCTCTGTTTGGGGCTATTCAAATCCATATCCAAAATTTTAGGCTTCATCTGATCTCTGATAATAGATTGTCAGCTCTGATGCTTTATCCTCATAAATTGCAGGCTGACATACGTTCTTTCTCAGGTAGTTCATTCATCTTAAAGCATTTTGTGCTTCTAATTTGTCATTTTTCTTCCTGCATCCCCGCTGACCACAAATTGCAGATGGTATCTCATCATGGGGCAACATAACAACAATAAAAGCCTCAACAAAATAGTCAGGATCTGATCCTGAGTGATACTGAATGCCTTCAATTTTCACAGAGGCATCTGGGAGCAGTGAAGACCCTACACCTCATAGGCAGCACCTCAGATGGTGCCTGGGGATCCTGCTTGTGGGCGCAGTTACTGTTTTATCCATGAAGACTGATAAATGTGTGACCTACTATCACCAACCCTATTACTCCAATACCTTGAAACATCAGGCAAAGAGAAAGATGCCACTGTGCTGGGTGCTGTACAAACCCCAGAGATGACATCAGTTCCAAAAGAACTTGCTATAGAAGTATAAAACAAGAGATAACAAAACAATGCAAGAGTACATGAAAACAAAGGGTAACACACACAACAGGAAAGGTTGAGGTCTCAGCAAAGCAGCAGCTTAACCATTACCTAGCTGAACTAGCTATTTACAGATTTTTCCTTTTCCGTTTTTGCTTGGCTGTAACTTTAAGAAAATATTCATTTTTTTTTTCTGCACCATTGTTTTTTTTTTTCTTTTCTCTGCCAGTCAGCTCTTCTGATAACCCTGCTGAAGTTAAAGACAGGGTTAATAAAAGCGATCCAAGTTTGAAGATATTGCCATTTTGCAAGGCAGACTGGGTGTGGATAACAAAATTAAGAATCAGCCTTATCTGTGAATTGGCATGGAAAGAAAAGAGGTTCAAACTGTTCACACGCCTTCATACACTTTTCTCCAAAACATTATAGAATTCTGTTCCTGCAAAGATAAAAAATCATTGGCAGGTTTTGGTACCTGTGTCTGCAGTTACTGCACAATTACCATCCTCCTATGGGCAGATGCAATTAATTAGCTACATTTACAATTACTGCAGCTGTGTGTGTACAGACACAATAGGAGAGAAGCAGCTTTTTCATGCTTGCTGTCTTTCGAAGTGTCTACAGACACCTGTCCCTTCACTCTCACCTTTTGTGACACACTAATGTGCAGGAGCTGCAATATTAAGGTAAGAACTGCCTGCATTACATTTTTAAGGCATCAGGAGTCTTTTCTTTCATCTTTCCCCAGATTTTTAACATTAAACAAGAGTACAAAGGCTACTGAAAAATCTTTCCCTGGCATTAAACCTGTGACAAGGACAAGGAGCTGCCTGGTGAGGCCACCTACAAACCCCCAGCTGCCTTCCTCCCTCCAAAACCCAGCACTCCCAAGGAGTTAAATCTGCCACCTCCCTCCACCACACTGAAGAAAATAGATGTGATTTTCTTTACAAAAGAGCATTTCATTTAGGGAAAGAAAGAAAAAGGAAAGGCAGAGTTAACATAGCCATTATTCTCCATCTCAGGGAAAGCAAATCCTATTTTGCCTGTCATTACAGTAGGTAGAAAAATCCTTTCATCCAGTCATTAGTTGTAAACATTCCCGCGCCGCCTGGGACCAGGCCTCTGTTTCCCATCCCGTGCCGAAGCCATTTTCTAATACTAATGTTTTATACACACATCTCAGATACAATGCGAACTCCCCCAACCCCAAAGGCAACGGGGCATTCGTTTATACTAAATCAGAAGTGTCACCCTTGGCAACCTGCAGCACTGAAACATTTATTCGGCTTCACATTGCTGGCACTTAGAATTATTTCTTTCATGCCTGATAGCCGAATTACAATATGGCAGGTTTCCCCGGAGCCACTGGATCATTAGTGCCAGCTCACAACATACTTTCAACTGATATGGCATTTCATGTACAGCTGCCAATCAAGGCCTGGGGAATGCAAATGATGGTGGGCCCATTGGTGTTCAATTACTGTACAGTGAGCTCGTACAGCTCCGTTAATGACTGGCAGTCGTTTTGCTGAGTGGAGGAAGAGCAGAGAACAGAGGGAGGAATTCCCTCCGGGGAGCCAGTTGCGAGTGCAAGAAGTTTTTACATTTGATTTCCATATTTATTCATTTTTCCCCCCTCTGTGTGTTTCTAAACACGAGGCCGAAAAAATACTTAGCGCAGCTTGTTTTACAAACACACAGCCTTGTCAGTTCAGTCGATTGCCAAGGCCACATCAGCAGAAGATTAGACTTTTTTTCTCCCCCCTTTCCCTTCGAAATATATGCCTCTCTTCAGAAAGGCCCAAGATGCCTCAGCCTTGAGGGAGTTTTAAGCTCTATGGAATCAGTTATTATAGTTCATTTTTGTGATTTTTGCTGTCCTTTTTACACACAAGAAATATGATGCCAACCTTTCCACGACACACATCTTCCACCATTTGTGAGCTCCTTCTGTCATGAAATACCTCTCTGCACCCACATCTGCAGGGGTCACTCACTGAGAAGGATGAAAAACAATAGCAGTCCTATAAAACCAGAACTTCTGCTTAATGCAATTCTACATTACTGTGGGCATTACGGCCGCCTGCGGACTGCCAGTCGTGGGTTCTGCAGCCATGCATCATGCAAGGCACGCTGTTTCAAAGCACTGACAAAGTATGGCAGAAGAGAGGTTTTTCTTTCCCTCCCCACCACTAATATCCAAGTTCAAGGAACAGAAAACAATGCTCAGCAATTTCAGATGCGTTTTACTTTGCATTTTAGTGACAGTCCCTCCAAATCCTGAGGTGAAACTTATGGTACATGGGAAGAAAAAACCCTGTGGCCCCACTGCATCCTCTCCTGCCTCTGAGCACCCTGGTTCCATGCAGGCCATTCTGTCATCAACAGCTCCATATTCCCCAAATGCTGGCAACAGGAGACAGGACAAAAACCAGGTCATTGTCATCTTTAAATCTTAGGGAAGCTGGGGATGGGTTTTACTTTACACTTTACAGCGCTGGCCAGTCCCTGTAAGGGAGGAATATGACACCGAGCAAACCCAGCACCTAGGCCCTGCCCAGCATGCAGCTGGAAAAGCAAGTGTTTTGTGCAGGCCCATAGGCAGGCAGGGCAGGGGATAATGATTTTGTTAGCTTGTTTTTTGGGTTCAGAAGCATGTTTTTTGGGTTCAGAAAATATCAGTCAATAAATCCTAAAACTTTTTTTTCTTTTTTTTTTTTTTTTTCTTAAATGTGTAGTTCAAAGGAAGCTTTCACTGAGGAAGGAATACTCATGTCTACAGTAGATTTCCAGTCAAAACAAAAGACCAAAGACAGAACAGGAAAAATCAATTACTTTTTTTTTTTCTTGTGTAAGAAAGGAGAAGCATTTCTCTCTGATTCTATTAAGATGATTATGACTCCTTAGACTAGGCTAGTATAATATTACTGGCAACACAAATATATTCCTGGTCTGCCAACATCAACGCTAGGAATGCACACAAACGTGATGAAGGTGGGGGACTGGATATATCATTATGTTACTTTACTGGAAATAAGGACCCCTTATAAATGTCAACAACATTGAATCTATACCTGTTAAAATATAATTAAAAAATGAAGTAGTTCTTATGTCTGCGTAGTAGCTGTGTTTTAATGTTAATCACTGAGTCACATTTAAAATCCTTTAAAAACAGGAAATGATGTGAATGACTAAATGTCTTTGTTGTTCTTTACTTATTAAGGCACAGCAGAAGCCAATTAGACTTGTTTTTCTCAATGCTAAGTAATAAAGTGGAATGCTCCTATTTTCTGTAACCAGATTGCAATCCTCCACAGGATGGCATGATATGAAAACACCCCAGAAATCACTGGGTTGGGAAGCATGATCCTGCATTAAATGAAAGTTGTTTGCATGACCGCTATTGCTGCAGTGGCCAAATGACAAGTCTGAAGTGGAGGCTGGTAGGGAGACACATTTCCTGCTTGCGTGCAATGTCTGAGATATGCTTCTGCTTTGCTCAAGTTCCTCCCTCTATTTAATTGTTTGCAATTGGGAATAAAACACTGGGTTGGACCTGTCTGGCTCATTATTTCTACTGCAAATAACTAACAATGTGCACAGTGAGCTGCTGCTCTCTAGAACAGGAGGGGAAGCACTTCTTTCCCCTTGCAGTGCATCTCGGGAGGACCTGGGAGTTGAATCTCAGGACCCTGAAATGATATTCTTAGTTTCAGTCTCCTAAGGTCACCTTAGGGAACCACAGTTGGCTGCAGGATGAGAACTGCGCAGCCACTGTGATCTCGCGCATGCATTTCACAGCCCGACATCACAAGTCTTGTTCCGAGATTTACACTGTCACAGAACAGACCAAAGGTTTCTGCAGAGTATCCCCTCCCACTTTCCTGCTATTTCATGGACTGGTAGCACACATCTGAATATATTGTCTTAGCACAATGATTTGCATAATGATGCCATAAGTGTGCTTGGGGGAAGGGGAAGGAGAACAGGGACCAACATGGTAAATTTAATCAGGCATGTCTTTGGCAATCCTAGATGAATTCATGAAAAGTAAATGCGCAGGTTATTCCCAAATAAACCACAGTTGGCACTTTAATATATTCTTCTATGATTTTCTTTTTCCTGATATGTTGAAGGAGAATTTTAAGATTAAATTATTAGTTGCTTTAGTACTCATTTAATACCAAAGGTCTAATTAATTTTACTACTGTAGAGGTTACCTTGGAAATGATATTCCATGATGCTGTCCACTCTTAATTGACATATCCTACATGAACTGATTTCTCTGCCTATGGAGAAGTAAATGCTTTTCCCTCAAGGAAGCAGGTTAGAGATTTTTTTCTTTTGCTTCTGGTTCGTGTAAGATGACAATCAATGCCTAAATCTTTACAGAATAATTCCAAAAGACAAACTTGGTCATACCTGACTGATAAGAAGAAAAGTGCTTTACCAAATATACTTGTGTGTGACATAAAAATATGACACGGGAAAAAAAAAGAAAAGAAAAAAAAAAAGAAAAAAAAAAAAGAAAAAAAGTCTGATGGTTTAATTACGTATGGAAATACAGTTGTCTGGACACAGCTGAACGCCTGGCAATTCCTGTCAGCATCTGCAGCCATTGCACACTCACCACATCTGAACATACTCAGCTGAGTAGAAGATGGAGGTTGGTGTATGCTCCAATAACTACCCTGAGGTCAGAATCCAGTCTTAATGATGTAATGAAACCATGATGCAATTCTTACATAAGTCGCATGTGCATGCACACACACTCAAGCTCACACAGCGGCAGTTGATGTGACCCCTTGAGTTTAAAACCAGCATTTCTGTGCACAGAAAAGAATGGGCTAGCATAGAAATAGATAGCAATCTTTGCTGTGGAGCACTCATTAGAGACTAAGATCTCAAATTTACTTATATAAGCTTTAATTTTACAATAGGTCCCTGAACTAGTCTGATGTATCCAATGCATAATTTTATGAAGCATATCAAGTAATATTTTTTTTTAATTTATACTTATGTAGCAATTCTTGCACAGTGTGTTCAAGATACCTTACAGACAATGTTATTGACAACATTTCCCTTAAGTATTTGTTACCAACATAACAAGCCTTTCACAGAACTGCATTGTTAATTTTTGACATACAATACTGTCCACTCCTATCGTGTCTCTCTGTAAGAAAAACTGATTGTTGGAACTACGTCTGCTGCATCTTGATGACATTTTCCCTACAATTAGCAATTTTCAGGTCAAACAAAAGTAGAGCCCAGAGACCTCAAGTTAGCTGACTGGATAGAGTGCATATTAAAAACATCACGGTCTGAGGTTCACATCTCACTCTGTCTAAATCAGAGGACTGTGATGAGCGTGACTCCCCCAAATGTAACTACTTGACCACTTTTACTTTTGCAATGGTTTGAGGTTTTTTTTTCTCCTCACTATGATTTTAATGGTGTTGGTTTCACATTGAGGGGAAATAAAACATGCATGTGTAAAACTTTTTCACAGAGTGGAACTACTGTTTCCTGGTGAGACCCAACATTAGTCACTGCACAGTTTAGCCTCTTCCTTTAGCACAAGTACAGGGAGAACAGGGCTTCAAGATTCAAGGCTGAGCAGCAGCTAAGACATTCACTTGACTTTGCCAAATTACAGCACACAGAATTGGAAATTTAAGTGCAGTAAGAAGTACTTCACTCTCCAAGTTTATAAGCTTTCACTCCTATCACAAGACTCCTACTTGAAAGAGCTGAGTATGAAAGTTGAAGTCTCTAAAGTGTGCTAGACCTTTGGGGTTGGCATGCACTTACATCACCCACATCACGGCTGCTCTTCTTCTAGAATCCTGCCTGCTTCTCACTCCTGAGAAATGAATATGACACATCAGGACTATCCAGCGGCCAGCTTTGCTCACTAATATCAGAAACTAGAACTCACAACTCAACCAGCTTTAATGCTGCCATGCGAGTGGCTTGTGGTTGTCAGTGCACAGTCAGGTGTTGCACTTCCAATCACCCCGTTTGTTGTTTTTTTTTCAAGGAACATGGAAACAGCAGTCATGAAAATGAAAAGCAGCAGGATTCATTCCTTTGGTGCAAACACCACTCAGTTGCAAATGATTTCCATCAGAGTATAAATGTATGGAGTGGAGCTGCAGAAAAGTCTGTAAGTTGGGAGAGACAATGGATGACACCTCTCAGATAGAGAGATAGGTGGTAAATCAGATGAGGTTAAAATCTGGGGAACAAACCTTTACATAGTCTCTAGCTGAGATAGAAGGAAGTGAGGAATCCTATGCTTTCTGAGCAATGAAAACAGTGAAGAATTTAACTGGAAGATGTACTCCTAAAAATATTGCAGGATATTTAAGATTTATTCCAGTCCAGTATAATGCATGCATTAAGTTGGATTGTGTTGTCCTTGAGAATAAGGTACAGAAACAATAACAGAACTGTTTGCTTTAAAGAAGGGCAAAAAGATGACTAAAATCCTAAAGTTGACTAAGATCAAAACCATCCAAAAAAATAAAAATAAAATTCAAAGATACAAAAAGACTAAGGTAAAAAATCTGAAGTTTTACATGAAGACAGAGTCCACATATACTGAAATATCATTTTACATTTGTAGGTCAGAAGTTTGTTTGCAGTATTATGAAAAGTATGTGTCAGGAGAAATATATCACTCTCATATCTTGGGGCTATTAGTAATGTATTCAATACATTGATTAGTTCTATAGCTACTCTTTACCAGAAGACAGAAGTAGTTAGACAATTTCAAACTTTGAAACTTAAGAAAACATTTTCTTCAAATATTACACACCCCACCCCCCACTCCAGTGTCCCCCCGTTTGTTACAAGGGCTGTTAAGCCCAAATTTTTAGCAACACACACATGCAGAAGAATCACAGATGTTGAAAACTGAGTTGCATATACACCTCATGGTATAAGAGCTGCTAAATTAATGTTTGATTCAATGGCCACTGTGCTGGTCATTTGACTTTTTTTTTTTTTTAAAACTGCTTTTGTGCTTCTTGTATCCTGGAAGCTGTGCAAACAAATCAGGTGTGCAAATGAGATTGTAGTCAGGAAGATTTGGGTTTTTCTCTGTTACTTTATGCTTTAATTTTTTTATGAGTCTCTTGTGTCTAGTTTTGTTTATAATGCCTAGTGGCAGATCCTATTTGTGACTTATCATTTTAAAGCAGTTTTTGCATTTCATCTCTGTTGAATTCCCTCTGGAGGATGCTACCAAGGAGGCTAATAATGCCAACAAAGCCTGCTGTAGTAGAGGAACTCAGGAAAAGAAGCAGATTATATTATTGCACATTTGCAAGAACATCAAATTCACCTGGGCTGCTGCAATACATGTCCCTCTTTTTGTCTGTTTTTTTTTCCCCCATTTTTTTCAGAATGGGTAGAAATGATCCCCAGTCACTCATACCATACATCAGTACTTTACCTGACACATAGGATGAGAGAATCAGTGAGCAGACTTTGAGCAGGAAGCTGAAGTAGTTCTTTGTGCACTTTCTGTGCCACACAATCCTTTTCAAAATCTGTTGAACTGTTCAGCAGGTTAACAGTGCTGATCATGTGGCATTACACCCCAAAACTGTCAAATAACTGCCTGAACACAGGAAAAAAAACACCAGGATTCAAACATTCTTGTATTAAGGGATATTAAAGATTTTCTTCTAATGTGACAACAATTCTATATTTACTGTATACAAACACTGACCCAGAGGCCAAGAGGACCAATCTGACCTGTCATTTGGATCTAATTTTTCAATAGTTATAAAGACAAAATTTAAACATGTCTCCTGAGTACTTGATCTTTGACAAAATTGTAGCTGAAGTCACACAGCAATCTTCAAAACAGGGAGCACCAGCTACAAAGGAAGCTCTATGATCTGGGGAGCAAGTGTCCACCTACGAAGGAGAATCAGGGTCTATTCTTCATCCCACAGCTGATTTCTAGCATGCTCCTGGCAAACCACTCTGTCTCCTGTGCTGCTGCCCACTCTGTCTGCCTTGCTGTTTGGACTCAAAGCCCGTTAGGGTAAGGACTGTTTTGTTTTGCAAGCTTTCTGGAAGGCTAATGTTGTACAAATAGGATTGGCTTTGTTTAAGGATGTTTGCAAATTGCTAAGGATGTATGATTGAGAAATATTAAAATGTGATTGAGAATTTGCAATGGGTTGAAGGCAATGACAAAGAAACCTGGGGGTACATAATAAGTATGTAACTGTTCTCTATTAAAAGCATCAAATAGCTGCTTTTTCATGTCAGTACTGAAGGAAAAAAAAAAAAAAAAAAAAAGGAATAAAATAAAATAATTTCCCCTGAAGGACAGCCTACTGGAAAAGTGTCATTTGTTCTTGACCCAGCCTCTAAACTCCAGCTTACTGGCAAAATGGTAGAGGAGTTAGCGTATCATCTTGGGGTGTGCAGCAGTGCAGAAGAATTTGACAGCCTCCTGGATGAGTTCTCTATTTACCAACTCTTTGATACTGACAGTGTTATGAAAGGGCCAGTAAACACAGCAGTGCTCTAGTTCTGGGGCACTGTTCTTGGCAAGAAGCAGGCACTAGGGCTGATTTTTTTTTATTGAGTTAGACTCATGTCGATTCTTTCCTGCTTGCCTAACTCAAAGAGGCAGAGCCTGAAAGACTTTTTGCAAAAATGTGAAAGACCAACTAATAATAGTGTCTAAAGTGCCAGTCTTGCCAAAGAATTCAATGAGATTCTTAGCTGGTTAAAACGGAAAAGCTTTATGCCAACTTAAAGCAGTGGAGTATCTGGTCCATCAACTTTTCTTTACTACAGCAGTATGATATTTTGATATCAATTAGTTTATGCCTTTAAGCAAGAGAATAGACTTAAAACAAAGCATTCAAATCTGTCTTGGCTTGATACATCCAGGAAAGACAAACAAACAGCTAAATGTGAGTATGTGCATGCAACTCTTTTTTTTGCAGAAATACCTAAACCAAAACAACTATTGAACTCCTACCGTAACACTTAACATCATACAAATAAAACTGCTAAAGAAGAAAGGATTTATGGATAAAATATTCTATATTATTATTGAAGTCAATATTAAAATATAAGTTCAATAAAATAAGTATCTGAATTCTCCAATCTTCATTATTATTTTTCTACAGACTGAATCTGAATAACAATACCATTGTATATATACTTAACAGTCTTGGTTTCCTCTACAGCCAATGCAGAAAAGTTGTTTCCTAACCAAAGTGCTCTTGATATTCTATCAAAGCTTTACACCCTGCTCTCCTGGTTACACAGGGAGGCTTTAATCCAAGGACTAAACTAGGTTCCTAGAGGTTAGAAGCAATGGGTGACTCCCATCTGGCTCCAAAACAGTCTCTAGTGTTTTCACCCCAACATTGGTTGTGTTTCAGCAGCACATCTCATCATATGACTAGGTGAAGACCCATTTTCCCAGCTGCAGATGAATATGTGTGTGCTTAAAGTTAATCAGATATTGCAAGTGTTTGCCAGACTGAGCCCTGCATGTGAAAACCCATCAGTAGGAGGGGTAATATACAAGCATTATTATTTTACGTATTATTGCAAACTAACTGATTTAATAACTCATGGCATAATAATTCAGGATCTAGTTAGTCTAGGATGAGATCAAAAAACATCAAAAGCATATGGAGCATAGCTTTTAATTGCTCTAAGACTTCCCCCCAGTCTTTCAGCACCATGAACTGTCTATTAATAAGTGACCAGAAAGCTGACAGAGGGATTGTATTAAAAGACTTTTCTAGCAGTTTTTAGACCTCAACATGATGGCCATCTTAAATTTGCCAAATGACGCCTCCAAATGAAACATTTCTGGTTCAGAGTCTTCACAAATATGCAGATGTTTGTGAAGATGAATACAAGTTTGTTCCGCTCCTGACATACTATCAGTTTGTCAACCTATCCTTTTGCACTTTGCAGCAGCAAATATGGCTTTGTGTAGCAACAGAAGGACCATCTTTCATTTCAGCTGAAGGCCACATTCTGCACCTCAGTCAAATGTTTTAGACAAATGCTCTTCATAAAATAAGGCAAATGTGTCTTTTTCTGCTTTATAGGAGGTCAGCTGTTATTCTCTGTCAATGGATTATTATCAAAGATAAAACCTTAACAAGCATTTTCTTTTTCTACTCATTTTTAGGGTCATATTACAATCCATTGAAGTTTTGTGAATCTGAAGAAAAAATCAGCGACAGGACTCACCATCTGTTGCATAATGAAAGAGACATGTGAATAATAGAACGTCAGTTGAAAGGGTTGCAAGTGATCAAATGTTGTTCAGCACCTCAATAATATTTCCTCAGAAAAAAGGCTTGCTTCAGTTATTTCAGTGTTGCAAGTTTTTGTTTGTTTGTTTGTTTTGTTGTTGATTCCACAGCTGGGAGTGGAATTTAACACACACACATATATATACATTTAATGGGTTTCTTGAAAGTGGCAGTTCTTGAGGATAGTGGCAACGCTCACAGATACAGACAGCTGCTCCCTTTGCTTTTGAAGTTCTGGGGCTATGGAGAATGTACAAATACAGCTCATTTTTATAGATGTGGGGTTGAATTCTTAATTTAAGTCCAAATGCTCCTTACACACAACACTACCTTACTAGTACTGTTTTTCTTTGACATGAATAAAGAACTGTGAATTAATCCTTCAAAATATTCCAAAATAAAGGGCAGCTCTAAACAGATTCAAGGCCATAACGGTTTTCCCAGATGTTGGTTTTATTTCAATTTTGTTTTTTTTTTTTTTTGGTCTTTTTTTGGTGGGTGGGGTGTAGAGGGAGAAAGAATACAAAAGCTTTCATACTTGATAAGTCCTTCACCTGATGGGAATCCACTCTCCTGTAATGGAGCTACAAAATATGCTTTGCATTATATGCCTTAAGGCCACAGTGTATACATATTTTCTATGATGGTCTCTTAAAACAAGAATTGGGGTTATAAGAGTCATAACTATCATTCCTAAGATGTCACTGAGCTGATCAAAAAACAGACAACAATGCAAATTGCACTGTGGTCCAAGGAAAAATGTTACCTTTCTGTTTCTATTTTAACTAGTACTTAATCCAGCCACCAGTGTCTTTCCAAACTCATTCTCTCAGAAGACATATTATGCAATGCCTATGTACTAAACAACTTTTCCACAGATATAAATCATAGCTTTTATATTTCCATCAGAAACAAATCTGAACAATGGAGATACCAAAATATGGTTGCACTTACTACAGAATGACTCACTGCATCTACATCTATAGATTAAAGTTTTCCTTTCCATGTTCCAAACATTTCTGTCCTCGGCCATTTTGCAATAAGATTCACCCTTCTGCAAAGCATTCAGTGCTAAAATCTTTCTTTCGTGCAGTAGTCAAGTTCTATTTATACTCAATGCATTTTACTAATTTTCACTTTCCTTCTGTAGAAACCTTGATAAGAAAAAACCTTCTCCTTGAATATTCAATCATTCAAATTAATAGGCATTTTCTAGGAATGTTGTTGTTTTTTTCTCCCACGAGTACTGGCAGATCAAAAGTTCACAGAAGTATTCTGGTGCAATTTGTAGATCAACTGCAAAGAACAGCACGCCTTGCTACATTTCTAATGGGCTACAATTGAAATGCTACATTTTCATTTTCGACTGACAATGAAAAACACCAAGTAATATTCTAAGGCCAAAAATTATTGCTGGAACTTATGAGCAAGTCATTTCCTAACAGCTTTGTTCCTTGAATACTGTCTTATCAAAAGTGCCCAGGATTTTATTGAAGTGAACTGTTCTAATGAAAAAGAGCATTTGATGAACAGGCATGGCTGCAAACTCCATTCCACTCCCTTTCTTTCCAATTGGTTTCATCAGTAAAACAATGAGAAGCAACCAGGTGACCACAGATGAAAATATATGAATAAAATTTCTTTAGGATGACACAAAAACGAAAAACAAAAAACGAACAAAAAGATCACTTTTTAATTAGTCTTCTAAATATGGATGAAGGCATCTGATTTCTTTGCAGAAATACAGAGCCTACAGCAGAATACACCCAAATGTTCTCAAACTATCTGTTTCAATTTTTTAAAGTTCTTAAGAAATAACATTTTAATACCAAATTCTGATGCTCCATATGTTGGAAGTAGAGCTTACCAATTATTACTGTTTTATTAGATTTAGTTGCCTCTTTGATCTCTTGTAACACTGTGCACTCAATATCTTTTTCTCCAATCCAGATGCTCAGTTTCACCCTACTAATGTAGTTGTAGTCCTATTACTTGGAATTTCTGTACTTTTGATCTCACTGGTAGAGACAGAGACATAATTACAGTAACAGATCAGGCTGCCTGCCAGTATCAATGGTAAATAACACTGAATGACTCATAGTTTCACAGTTATAACGTGGTTTACACATTTTGGTATGCAGCTGCCCAACAGACTTAGCCAGAATTTATACACAAGTGCCAAATATTTCAGAAGTTTTTTTTCTTTCTTTTTTTTTTTTCCCCTTTTTTTTTTTTTTTTTTTTTTTTTTTTTTTACAGAGCACAGGGGAAGTGTGAGTTAATCAGCTTTGGCCCCTTGGCAAAGAGATGAAATCAAGACAGGAAAGACTCTACTGAGAGAAGAGCTTCCTTTAAAAAATAATAAAGAAAATCATCAACTCGAGAACCAAATTCAGGCCCAGTGTAGACAGGTGTAATTCCTTAACATCAGTAAATCTACTTCTGCTTTGAGCAAGCTCAGGCTTCGGTTTGCCCATCAGAAGAGGGGTGAAGACCATGCCTAACTCCATGCTCCCATTGACAAGGGGAAGGGGAAGCACGATATGGGGCTGTGGGGCTGGCACAGCCCACACCCAGAGCCAGCCATTTGGTGCTGGCTGTGTGCTTTAACCACCAGCCCATGCTTGCTGTTACATCTTTTCATGACCCTTTTTGTGCCTCTCTGCAGAGCTCACTGAACATGAGCTGTCCCTAAACTGGTGTCTGGTCTGGTTCTCAGATCACAGACTAGACAAAAATCCACAGGGCTACGTGTTGATGGGCAAGTGCAGTATACATGTGGCTTAGAGTCCCGGTTTTGAGAATTGTTGCTGCACATATTAAGCATCTATCTCAAGCATCTATTATTTGCTTGATGTAGTTTAAAAAGCTGATAAGAAACAATCAATTTTTTTTTAATAAAAAAAAAATTAAGACAAAATTATTACGTCATCTTAAAAAAAGTGAACATGTGTGTCTTAGCTCCTTAAAAGACGTCTGCAGTAAGTTGAAACATTAAAACAAAAAATTAAGAATTTATGTGACTGCTCTTTACAATATTCATTTCAACAATGGTGTCAATTAAATATTATTATGATTTCTCTTTAAAGTCTGATGGTATCTCTGTTTTTTCCAAAGCAGAAAAATTGCTCATGCTAATGCAATACAAGGAACCCTTTAAGTTTATGACCAGCAACAGCTGTAGTGTAACACCCAAAGATAACTCGAATCTCATGCTTCAGGATATAAAAGAGTTCACGGTGAGGGTCAGGAAAGACTTTTCTCCCCTCCACTCCCCACCCCAATACAGAACCCTGTACAATAAGCTAGATATACTATTAGGAAGAAACTGTCATGTTATGACGCAATAGATACAGGCCACCTGATACATAAGAGGAGTTTTGTGGAGCGACTGAAAAATTTGGTATTTCCATGGGAGACTCACGGCATGCCTGGGTGTTCCCACACGAACACGCTCACTTTCTGTGTCGGGATGTATAGCTAATATATTTCAACACTGAGAGAATTATTAATGTTTGAATGAGTATATAATCACATATGTACAACGCATCAATTTCTATATGTTCATACAGATAATGTGTATCCTAATACACACACTGGATATTAAACACACATAACTTTAAGGAAACATCAGAGAAAGTTTGATGAGACGGCCCAGTAAGGAGGCTACACTGGGATACATTTTACAGCCTTGTTTCACTGCACTTTTCATTTCACTCCTAGCTGGTAACGACCAGATTAATTAAAAGAAGTCCAAGGACCCTGGCAGGAGGAAGCACAGTGCCAGCCGGCCCTCGCCCCCGCCGCCGGGGCACCCGCTGCTTCCTACAGAACAACCGCAGCGAAGGAGAAGTTTCCCTTCCAAGGGATTTGCAGGCACAATAAGATATTTACTGTATTTATGGCGGAGATCAAACCCACACACAGATGTCACATTTCTTGAATTCCATCAGTAGATCAGACAAGCAGTCTCTGGAAAGAGGACACTGCAGCCAGAAAGTTCAGAGCGGGCGGGCGGTGGAGGGCCATTCCCGCCCCGCTTTCTGTCGTGCACCCTGAGCCTTTGTTGTCTCTGCAATGCTGATAAATCAATCCATCAAAAAATTTCCTCAGTGAAACTCAATCAAGAAAGGTCATGTCAGCGGGAGAGGAACAGATTAAATTAGCATCAAATTAGACATGGAAAGTGAGTTCTGTCAAAATCATCACAGCGCTCAGCACAATTAGAATATGTTAATTATGCATTTCATTAAGGTAGTGCTCTTTGAATGCGAGATGAAATGTCAGTGGTGTAGGCATCCGAAAAAAGGAAGATTGCCAGGCACAACTTTCTCTAGACAATGTGTGACACCTTCATTAACATCAAGAATCACAAGTCTGTCTTGACTTTTTTGTAAAGTATTAAACCGTTAACCGTTTGCTGGCACTTGGTGGAGGGAGAGCCATCCACATTCCCCTCTCACTCAGCTTCGCCACCGGCTCTCATGCCCCGTAAGGAGCCCTGGGGACTGCTGCGAGTGGCCGGCGTGTGCGGCAGAGGTAGTGGCGAGTTAATGAAGGCTTTGCTGGCTGTGCCGAGGATAACGCGGCTGCCCTACGGGTACAGCTGCAACGGGGGTGCCGAGCTGCTCTCGGATAAGGCGGAGAAGATAAGGGAGGGAGGAGGGAGGGATAGGAGGGGAAAGGGTGGAACAATTTTATTTTGCCTCTGGTTGCAAGATATAATCAACCTAACGGGGAGATGGGGGGAGGGGAGGAGCAGAGAGATTTGCAAACCTACATTTGACAAACCCTAATTTGGGAAATTATTTTGTATATCAAACATCTTTGATTCCTAATGATGAGCTGTTTTTCAAAGAGAAAAATGATCCCTGGTGAGCTTGGGAGGCAACTAGAGCTTCATAAAATACTACTTATAAGTTTTATTAGATGTACCATCAGATATTAGGTTCAGGGTAGATTAAAAAAATAATTACATACTTTCTGGAAACATGAGAAAAACTGTTGGCTTCTGGTGGCTTGGCTTGAGCCTCCTCTATTTTCTTGAGGCCCACAGAGAGAAAGCTCGACTGTCTGTAACCCTGTCCCTATCATCTCACTTCTATTTGCCTAACAGGAGGATATCAAAGCCAGTACCTTTGAAATTGTGCCCATTTGCTGTGAAATGAGAAGGCAGTGGCTTGCAGAGCTCTTCAGCAGCCAGGCAGCCGTTTAAGATCAGCCATGGGGTAAGGAGAAGTTACCTCCCTCCAGTGCTCCTTGGCTCCCCCAGCCAGCTCGTGGTGGTGTCTTGCCATGGTCAGCGCCAGGGACAGAAAGGGACTGCCCAGCACAAAAGATGTCTGCAAACTGCATGTCAATAATGCATAATAATATCCTGCAAATACACTTTGGACTTCAGAAACTCACTTTGAAAGTCTATTTATTTTATGGCGCGTCACCTTTCATTTAATTATTTACAAAAGCGTGGTAGAAATCATCATGTTGAAATATCTTCTACCTACAGAACAGTACTCATATTATATGAAATGTGCAGCCCAAAAGGCTGTTCAATGGAAAAGTGTGTTGTGTGAAATAAATTGTATCCATGCAAGGTGCTGTGCACAAGGTATGTGGCACCCCTGCCAACTGGATGTGCAATAGTATGGTTAACAAACATGCACATTCACAGATACATATGCAGAACAGGCATTTGTGTGTGCACTTGAAGCTTGTAGAAACAATCTTACACTGTAGGTGAACATTTCCATGTCTAATTTATCCCTTGGCTGTTTGTTCCTCTCCCCAGCTACAAACTTCAGTCAGCTGATGGCATTCAATACTCTAGAGGACAGAGAAAGGGGTTATGGGGAATAAGAGAAATTTCAGCATATTTTTAATGAGTTTTTATTTGTTTTATTGTAGCTTTTGTAAATCCTGATTGAGAATTCAAAGTTGCCAAATCTCCTCCCCAAAGATACATACTGCAGCTTCCAATGCCCTCAGGATGCCATTTTAATATAACAGGTTCCAATATTGTCGAAAAATGCCAGCAAGTGAGTAGGAGCCAGAACCTACTTCAGCACACTTGGCTGGCCTTACAACTTTCTGAAAACTCTTGTTTTCACTGGAGCTGGAAAAAAGAGATTTTTATCATTTGAAATAAAAACTCAGTCCCAGAGCAAACAAGCTTTAAGATGTTAGTTCTGCTCACTAGCTCAGAGACAAGAGGACTAAAGATAAATGGACAGGGGTTAGCTCTGGTGAGCACAGCAGCATGTGGGTACAGATCCGGCATGCGAATGCTGAGTTTACTCCAGAGCTGATGCAAAGATGAGAGGCTCACAAACAGGAGACTAGATGCCTGGGTTGGGTTTGCAATTAGAAATGACTTCAACAAAATGAATGTTACATCATTATGATGTAAATATGATGATGATTATGATGTGTGACCCAAGGCACACATAGCTGCTGTACACATAGGCGATGCCTCTGCTTGCTGAGCTTGCCAGAGCACAGGGTGCTTTGGTTGTTCTCCCCTGACCTTGCCACATCCTGCCTTGCTACAAACTCTTCTGTACTTACGAAGAACCTAAAGAAAAATCATGGCAAGAGACAGAAAATTGACTCTGCCCTAGTGACAGCTACTTGATAATAGCATCTCTCATTTCCTTCATGCAACTGGGCTTAACAGTTCAATAATTACAGGCCAAACCTAGTCATGATTCAGTTTCACTGAAGCTACTGATATGAGTTTGGAATAAATACAATCCAAGTAGAGCTATGTACATGTTTCATTCAGTGTCAAAATTATTATCATTATCATCCATTTTGGGCTGACTCACAAAGAAACAAGTTAAGCTCATGCAAAAGAAAGAGCATCTACTTTGTGAATTGCTCTCTTTGACCTGAAATTAAGTGTATAGTTTTGGCTTACAATTTTTTTTTTTTTTTAAGATTTTTTTTTAAATAGCAACAAGATAAGTTGGAACTTTTCTTGAAAATGAGAATTCAGTGTTAAATCCAAAAAACATCGTGATGAAGTACACTTTCTGGGGTCTGTGGGCAAACTGCATTTTTCCATATATAGAGTCTCCAAAGTTTTCACTCATCCTTGTTTTAACACTTCTTTTGTAGTAATAGAGAACTGATCATATGTTGTTTCATCATTTATGTGTCAGTATAGCTGTTGGGGTTATAGGTCTATAAATTAACATAATTGAATAGCGTATCAAGCTCATTTATTTCTATTTTGCTTCATGATAGGAGGAAAAATACAAAGCTAAAATGTTTCCACCGTGATCCCTCAAAAATTAGCTTTTCTGCAGGCAGAAATCAGAGTTGCTTTCTGATGAAAATACAGAATTAAACACAGCCATCTATCCTGATGAAAGATAGTAAGTTAATTGATAGTTTTTGTAAACAAGGGATGGGTCATTTTTATCTGGCCGGGTAGTGGCCACACAAATACTATTTAGAGCACTGGCAACATTACGAAAGAGCCGTAGCAGAGCTTCATGGTTTTTCAGACATTTCTGTGTGGTCAGGGTCAGCAGCTGCGAGCACCTCCACCCCACTGGAGCAGCTCTGTATTGTCAGGACCAAACCAGCCCATCTTCTGCCAGGCTGGCCCAGAACTTCAGTGCAGCTGTGTGGGCTTTCCAGTACATATCATGAAAACCTTTATTTGGAGTCTTCTGCTTCATTATTTCCTCCCCTTCTCCAGTGGAGAACAGTAAGAGCTAGTCCCACCATCTGCTATCTTTCATTACAGGATAAAATAATTTTTCTTTTTGCCAAAAACAACAGTGGACACTGTGTCCCTTACAGGTGCCTGTCAGCTTCCAGAGAGCCTCAACATGCCATTTGTCTTCCCTCTTAGTCAATGATTCCCATGGAAGGCAAAAACTAGATATATATCCACAGATGCCTCACTTTGAGGCTTTAAGTATGTAGCAGTAAACTGCATGCATAATGTTTGCTTTGTACACTTTGTTCTTAATTTACTTTATTCCCAACCTGGCAAAAGTCTAAAAGCCAGACAATAAGGGGTATATTTTTTTATATTTTAAAGGAGATAGGTGAAAGGTTCAGATATTAGCTTGTGTTAGTACTGTTTTGTTGCATGAACCATTTATTACCTTACAGTTACAAATGTTCATACCTCTTCCAGTTAACTTAATAGATGTAATTGTTGCTACCAGATGTGATTTATTTATTTCCTAAATATCTGAAACTTATCCAATGAAATTATGTCATATAAAAATGTATAGAATATGCCACATGAATTTTTTTTTGTTGTTATTGTAAGTTTCAATTTCATCGTGACTTTACAACTGCACCTTTTTGCCTCTAAAAACTACATTAAACCTCTAATTCTAAATAGAAATTGACAACTAGAATTTCTAGTAATGATATTGCAGGTTTTGGCGGAAACTGTACATCCAATCAGAAACAAAACAAAACAACACCACCAACAAAAAAAATCAAAATCCCTATTTTCCCCATTTTCCAAAACTAATTTGAGATAAATATTAACTTATTTGTTTCAAAATAAACAAAATATCTCAACTTTAATTTCTGTTGGGGGGAGGTCTTCTTAATTTGTTCTGTCCTTAGCAGAATAAAGTGTTCTCTCCTCCTCATCTCCTCAATCTTCCAGCCATCACATGGCACTGTACAAAAGGAAGAGACATGCCCTCTGCTCCTTGGATTTTACAATCTGGTTATGTGACATGCCTGACAGAGAGAGATGCCACTGCATGAGTTAGAGGGAGAGATGCGAAGTGTTTAGGAGATCCAGAGAGATTTACATGTATAAACAGTTATTTTAAGAAAACATCTCATTCATTTACACAGCCGTGGCAGTCCTCTTTAAATTCAGGAAAACTGCTTTGTCCTACAGTGAAATATATGACAGAAGAATTTAAATCAGAGCCAACATCATTGGTTAATCAGGGTTTAAGGGAAATCCACTGCTGTTAACAGGGACTGCGTTGCTGATTGCCTGAGCCTGAGCTCTGCCGCAGCAGACGGGCTAGAGATGCACCTGCAGAAATGCACGCACCGTAAAACAACTGATACAAGATTCTGCAACAACAACAAAAATATATATAAATTTAAAATGGAAACTGCAAAGGGTACCTGATGAGCAACCTGAAGTCAATTCTTATCCCCAAAAGCTCACAATTAGTGTCATAAGTCACAGGGGTGTACAAACACCAGGGAGGACTGCTGGTAGCAGTGCAAGGGGGCATTCTGGCACACAGCTTTTCTGGCAGGGATCAGAGCAGGAGCTGACCAGTGCCATGGACTTGCTGTCACTCTCAAACTCACAGGGGAAGCTGATAAAAGAGAACCAGTTGTGACCTACAGGCTTAGCGTGGCACAGGCAACACCATCAGAAGTGGGTCTAAATGTTGCATGATACTAAGCACAGATGCTGGCACGGAGGTTCAGCTGGCAAACAGAGCCATGGAAAGCATTTACCAATTTCACCCAACTGGATTCACCAAAATCACTATTTAAAATTTCACAGAGCAGGCACTTGTTTGAAGCCAGTCTCTATGCTGCTGCATTTTCCTTTATTAATATAGAAGTCTGAGGGCCCCAGTGTAATTGCAATAACTGTGGATTCATGCGAAGGATATATTTTCAGGGAAGGACATCTCTTAACTTGCTTTGTTAAATGAGAGACTTCCAACAGATCTCCTGTCTTAGACCTTGACCACTGCGAGCCAGAGCAGACCACAGCTGAGTTCAGGAGAACAATTACTTTCGCAGAGCTTTCATGCTACACTTATCACTTGTCTTTCTCCTCACAAAAGCATCTTCTTTTCACAACAACGCTGGAGCAAATTGCTATGCCTTTGTTGCCAGGCAAACTCTCCTCACTATTCTCTCCTTTGCCAGTCTCTCCAGTCTGCTGGTGTATTAGGATGTACTCTTAAATCAAGAGCAACTTCTCTCAAAGCCAATCCGCAAATAGCCCAGAGTTCACAGCACTCAGACATGCTGTAGACACTTGTTCCTTTGAGCCATGTTTCTGTTTGGATACACAAAGGAGGCTTCAAAGTTTCTCATGCAGCTATTCAATTCCCTCTGTGAGCAGAACATTCCCATTAATGAATTATTTTGTCAGTCCCTGCTCTTACAGGACTACTGGCAAGGTTTAGATACTGATGCAGGACACTGGAGCTGTCTGATTTTTTCCTCTGTTTGAAAACTTTTTTCCCCCCTTTTACAGTGGAAATTAGGTTTTTAAATAAAGCAGTCTCTCAGTAAAGAGGCATTTACTTTCCTTAGATTTTTTAAAAAGTTTTTATCAAAACACCCCAAACATCCAAATTCCAAAAGTCAAGTTTTGAGAGAAAAAGAAATTCTCTGAGAAATAATGTTTCCATTGGAAACACTAATGAAAGTATATATATACATTTATATATATATATATACACATACACATATTAACCAAAAAAGAAACACACAGAAATTAAAATCATAATACCCTAACTACCTGGCAAAGGAGCAAATACAAATATATTCACTTACTAGGCCAGTTTAAAGCTAAGAAAATGTCTTTATACAGATTGAAAACCTGCAGGATTATTTGGTTGTCTATTTGAACAAGCTATCTAATCTCATCCATTTATACCCTTACATGAAACAGAAACACTAATTAACGTTCACGTAAATGAGCTGCTTTGCTTTGTCACACAAACATGCTAATGCCTATTCAGACATGTACACATACATAAGCACACACAATATATCAGCTGAAACTGTCTTTCCAATAAAAGTTCCCTGTAATCTATCTTGATTTTATATATGTGCTTCAAAAGGGCAGTTAGCCCTGATCTGAAGAAAAGAGAATACTCAAGAGAGCACTCAAGAAACTGTTGTGAGCTTTCTTCACCTTCACAACTAGGAACTGCATTTTAATATGTCATTTTACTGCTAAATTTGGTCAACATAAATATCCAGCTCAATACGCTTTGTCAGCTAGACTAAGAAGCTGGCTCTCACGTAGTGATGTCCACATACAGCAATCAAAGCATCTTTCAGTAGTTTTGATAGCTGAATATGTCAAGTTCTTTAAACTTCACACCACAAGGGTGGATTTCCAGCCTTCAGGTCATCTCTGCTGTCCTCTTCAAAGTTTTCCCCAGTATTTCCACATATTCTTGAAACACGGACATTTCCCGTGGTGACCCAGTTAAAGCTGCATATAAGAGTAAAATCTATTCCTTACTTTTATTTGCTTTACTTATTTTTTATTTCTTTTTATTTTTAATTTTAGTTAATTACTAGTTTTATTTGTACAGAATTGTTTTGCCCCCTTATAGCACTGCACTCTGAACTTAGATTAAGTGACTGCATATCTATATAACTACTCCAAGACACAAGTGGATATAATCTGTATTCTTTGTTCACACAGGGTTTTCTTTATATCTGGCCATATTAAAATGAATTTTGTTGGACTGAAGCCCTTAACTTGCAGATTCTTTTTGCTCGTATGTAACAACTTTTTCTTCTAGTTATTCTCCATCAAGTCCCATGTCACCTTGCAGCCTTTACCAAGAATATTTTACATCATTGCTTGAATCATTGGAAAAAATATTATATAGCCAAAACAATTTAGGAAGATGAAGCATTTCATTGACATCCCCTGTTAACATCCACTGTGACATTCACTGGTAAGCCAGTAGTTAAAACATCTAGCACATTTAAATAAGTAACAATGCAAAATATCAGGTGGATTATATCAAATGTTCTGGGGAAATCCAGGTGTATTATATCAGCCCAGTTACTTTGTAGGCCTGAAATCCTGTCCAAAACAAAGTATATGCTTGTTTGACAAGATGTATATTCGCCAAAACCTTATTGGCTGTCATTAATCATATTTTACCCTCTAATTCCTCACTAATAGATTTCTGGGTTAACCATTATGTTGTTTCACTTGGAATCAAGATCAAATTAAGTGGTCTGTTGTTCCCTGAGTCATCCCTGTAACCTTTTTTGTGAAACACACAGGTTACAGGTTGATAATCTCTAAGGGACATTCATGAGCCTTACAAGAATGATTTAATGTAGTAAAATATTGAAAGTGAAAACCTGGTCCTACAGAAGTAGCTGGTATAACTCTGATTGGCTTCAGTAGTGAAGGAAATATTTCATTGAAAAGTGAGAACTGAAAAGCTGAGAAATAACTGAAAATATGAGCACTAAATTTAGCTTAACACTAAAAACGAACACTAAATAGCAAGTGCCATTTGCCTCAAGATCTTTCCAGCTGTGAAATAAAATGTCAAAATTTTTGCAGAAAGCAGAAAAGTTATTTTAGTTGAAAATCCAATTTCTTACAGGAAAATGTTTTACATGGGAAATTTTCAATCAGCTGAAATTATACTACTATCTCTAACCTCCGTTAGGTGCAATTCTTATCTGAATAGACTTGCAGTACCCTAAGTGTGCCCTATCTGGCAACAGCAAGATGTAGAGACAAGGTATTCAGCAGATGGGGGTCACAGTTACCAGATGAATTGATTCCCCCTTTAACTTCCCAGCACCATGTTGAGTCACCTACAGGTATTTTTTGAGGTAAGCAGATTATGGAGTTGATAGAGGAATGTTACCCAATCAGGCACAGAGGGAGGGGCTGGTTAATCTGACTCTGAGGTGGTTGACTTCAAAATGATTTGAATTCTGCAGAAATCCATACCACAGTTCTGCTTTGTGTAATTAATGCTTACCTCCTTAATACACAGAATGTATTTGATACCTTACAGCTCTGGGTCCTAAAATGTCAGAATCCTAGCCTTGTTTCCCAAGAGTTTTTGATGCAAGACTGATGTTTGATAGCAAATAAAACTCAACCATAACTAGTAGAAACTCACTGAGTCAGAATAGAAGTTGTACAGCATAATAATAATAATATAATAATAGTGTTACAAATAAACAGTAGTCTGCATACAATAAATTGAAAAAAAAAAAAAAAAAAGAAAAAAAAGAAGGCTGAAATGATTGCTTAATATAAATTAAAATAGGTTGAATGGTAGTTTAAAACGCATAACACTCCTGAGCGTCCAGCGTTCTTAATTTCATGCGGCATGTTCTTAAAGTGCAGGAACAGCCTATAGAAATATGCTTGATTTTTTTTTTTCTCTTTTAATATATATACACACTCACACTTTTTTTGGTTGAGAATCTGTTAGATGTCATCAGGATCACCTTCAAAACCTCCCTACAGAAAAACATCTGCACTTGCCATTCCAGATACAGTCAGACACCTGAGAGAGCATAAATTCCCCTGAATAGATGTATTGTTTTAACATTTATTTCTTCACCTTCTCAAAATGCCTGCTCATCTGAATTTACAATATATTAGCAGCCGTGCTGTATTTTGTGTGTGCATGCATGGTTCTCCTTCACTACGCTCTAGCAGATTAGTGCTCATTCGCCTCTTTTCCTTGCTTCTCTTCAGATCGTTACACATGACAAAACAACTGTCCTAATTACAGCAAGTGTTCCCAGCTCTGTCACCGTGACAATTACTGCAATGAGGGCTCAATATCTGCAGCAGACAGTAAAGTATTATTGCAGTTGTGTTTGATAGTGCTCAATTGTCCCCTTGAGAATTCTTCTAGATCAGGTTTTTTTCCATGGGGGCAAGGACTTCCCCCCTTGCTCTACCCCCTTGCATTTGCTAACAGGGTTCAAAAGTTGAAGGCAGAGGGATGACCCAGGACGTACTGCAGAAAACACAGAAGTTTGTGTTTTTAAAGGAAAGGACCATCTGCAGAAGTGGGGTGGGTTTTTTCCTACATAGGCTGGTCAGAAAACCTTGTAGCTGGTGAGGGAGAAAACTGCTATCAGCAGGCCTGGCTGCAGACAGCCTCTTTCCTATTCTGTGATGGTCTCTGCAACAGCAGAAGAAATATGTTGGGATAGTTCCCTCCCTCTACTTTGTCTTTGCAGTCTGCTAAGCTGCCATGGCTCCAGGTGAGGGGAAGACCAGCCATACAACATCCCACCCTAAAATCGCATCCCTGCTGACCACATTACTGCATCTTTCAGGAAGCTTTCGAGCTGGCTATTGTTCCTGCAGCAGCTGCTCTGTTATTCCTTCAGGATTTGTTGTTTGTTTGTTTGTTCACATAAGCTGATATATTCAGAGTCACCAACAGATCTTAAGGGATGGCCCCACTTGTGACAATTCACTCCCCACTTACGCTGAACACCTTTAACCCCACTTGCCTCCCTTGTCAGCCTCTGCGATCTCAGCTAATCAGACAGGGGATTTTAGCTGTTTCCAAAGGCAATATCATGACCTACACTACATTCCCTTTATCCTGAGAGATGAAGGTGATGTTCTCTGCATTTATAGTTCATTATCCTTCTGAAGTTGATTCATTGGGATGTTCTCCTTGTAAAACACATAAACAATGCCGAAGCAGGACCTGCACAGCTATCTCATTGACCAGAAATAGGAACGCAGGGCCCTAATACTGAATATTGATCACTGAAGACAAATGCTGCCACAGTTAACTTGGAATGAACTGACCAGTGTACTTACAGTCTGGATTTCTAATTTTCCTTGGTCAGGAATAAAGCAATATCTTATTTATCAGATAACATCTTTATTATAAGCATCTCACACAGCCTTTCCACTTCAACCCACATGGGTTTCTTCTGCTCTTGGCATGGATCAATGAAGTCAATATTTCTGACTGCAAAGCTTTCTATGACTTACACATATTTAAAAGGATAAATCCCAATCAACAAATCCTCTGCTTGAACATAGCCATTATAATCCTTATCTTTGATCCTTTGGGCTATGGCAAGCAGGGTAAGGAAGGAGTACATCTCCCCAGCTCTCAGGAAATAGTTATTATGACAGCAGAAGTGAAACAACATTGCCTGGGGTTGCTGGATGGAATTTCTCCAGCAAAACCAGTAAGTGGTGCTACAGTTTCACAAGTACAAAATGGCCAAAAAGTCCTCTTAATCTGGTGTTAAGAACACTGCTCATACCTTTTGTCCACCAAGATGTCAACATACCTCATTAGCCAAGCTCCTGAACCTATACAGCACTGAGAATTAGCTCGACTTTCATTTCACAGGTGGGGAAACCAAGGCATCCTAGAATGACAACTTCATGATAATATTAACATCAGAGAGGGTAACAGAGCCACTGCCATCATCCATGGCTTTTCAATTTAGCAGATGTATTTTACTATATGAGATTATATTACAGAAGTCAAGTTGGGGAGTTGCCTAAATTATGTTTAGGGAGTTGAATTAATCACTATAAGGCTTGTTTTAGTCTTGTGAATTTAGTATGTGACAACCACCCTTTCTTCAGTATATGGAGGCCAAATAAGCAAGCACATTTCAACAGGACTACTATTGAGGGCTACATTGTTGGCCAACTCTATATTTTACAGCTACAGCTAGACCAGCAAAGCCCACTTGGCCTGCCAAAAGAGTGTTTTTAGCAGTTAAGTTTTTACTAGTTCCCTCAATGAAATAAGCTGCATCAGCAAAATCACTTTTTTTTTTTTTTTTTGAGTACAGCTGAACGTATGCTGAAGGTTGTGCCAATATAGAAGTGCTATAAAAATAAGAACGACACTCCTAACCAAAATTACTATGCTGGCAAAAGGTTTTACTGTAAAACTGTCTTTAAAGGTTCCCTTGGAAAAAAAAAATAATAAAATAAATAGAAAAGTCAAATAGGGAAAAGGGGAAGGGGAAGAGAGTAGAAGGGTAGGGAGAAGATATAAAAACTGATTCCTTTTCACCCAATTGTCAAAGTGTTCTCTCTGAAGTTCTTGCTTTGCTCTAGAAACAGCTAAACTACTTCAAACAATGTGTTTGTTTTATTGAGAGATCTAATAGATCTTTTGATATAGTGCCACATGTCCCGACTCTGCTCTTGCCTATAGTCAGGAGTAAGTAGTTCAAGTTCAGAGAAGCTACTTCATGGGAAAATGACAGGAGGGAAAGATTGGCCCTTAGACCTCAGCAAATATTTAATTGGAGTTTAAAACTAAGTTTAGTACTTGCCAAAAGGGCTGGCAGCCAGAGCCCAAGAAAGTCTCAACAGGAGCCTGCCTCATTTTTGTTTACAGAATGCAGAGTCCGTAGACAAGAACCTCGCTCGGTCCCTTTTTTCAACTATGAAAACTGTAGCAAAAAAACTTGGAAGGAACAACAAAAGTACAGTAACTGCAATTGTAATTAGTCACCCTTTCGTGGTTCTGTCCCCCCTCCCAAGTGTCTCAATTCTGAACAAACACAGTTTACACATCTTAACTTGGGGAAACTTTCTGTGCTGAAGAAAGCTCACAAAATGGCCTGTGATACAGTTATTTCACACATACCACACTGGCACTTCCTATACTATGCAAATATCAGCATCTTGACACAGGGGCATCTCCTTTCAGTATTTGCATTTACAGCAGACTTTGGAAGATGAAGCTATAAAAAAAAAAAAAAAAAAAAGAGGGCGTCTTTGACTCCTGCTCCATCTAAACTGCTCAACTAGCTAACAGTTTTCAAAACTGCAACCATAAACCAGATACTCCATTAGAAAAGAAAAGAATAAGGGGGGGGGGGGGGGGGGGGGGGAGGAATAAAGAGAAATAGATTTCTATGGACATTTTGTGCAAAAAAAAAATAATCTCTTTTAATGTGCATATATAATCAGCAAAATGGGTGTTTCTGTTGCTTGACCACTACAGAAACAAAACTATTATAACACTCAATATAGACAGAGTCAGAAAACTCCAAACATGAAAGGAGTGAGTGAAACCAGTCCATAGTGAATCAGATCCTGTCTCTGATTTTAACCAAGCCTCTGTTCCTTCCTACCCTATAGGAAATTCCACCAGTGAAGCTACAGAGAGCAGTCTTATACAAGCAGTAAAAGAAGTTATCCTAATGCTCGTGCCTTTCTCTTTCCATTCATTAGAAATTGGCAGATCACAGATCCAAGCAGACAGACTTTGTCACCAGCCCTATTTTGCCTTACTAGGATGTTATGGTTCCAGAAACATTCCATATGACACAAAAATGTCCCTGTCTCTCTCTCTCTCTCCACCCCCTACCCCCCTTCTTTTTTAATACCAAAATGATTGAATGTTGGTCATAACGATGTAAGCTGATAATGCTCACATGCTGCACAGAGTTTCTTTGTAATGCTGTTTGGCCAGATTTTTCTCAGAAATTAATTTATTACAAAGGTAGCCTGAATTAAATACAAACTTTTATGAGTTTCAGGATCTAACAAAGAAAATGGGAGAGAAAAGAGGAGAATAAAGGCAGCACCACTGTCTTAGCAAAGCACATTATACGTGGTGGGCTTTGCTTTCCCCCCTGCCATTGGACACTGGTGACAGAAGGAGGGCACTGGTCTGTATCCTACCTGAAGCTCTTCTTGCATTGAATAAAAAAATAAAGTGATTTTTGAGATGTAAATTGCAGAAGGAAAATAAGAATTTAATGAAGTAATTAAGAAGGTACAGGATTTTAAGAAAATTAACATTTTCTGTAAACTTGATAGACCCCAGCTACGTGTTGAACATTAGGCAGGGCCCAGGTTTTCCATAGCTGCTCAATAAGAAATGTTTTTTATGAAACTTGCTCCAGATAATACATCCGTTTGGCACTATAAGCATCAATTTCTTCTCCATCCCACACATGGTGGGTGCAGTGTCTTTGTGTGTGTTTGCAGATGCACCTCTCCCTGATTTATATTTATTTGCCTTAATAGCGTGGGCCGAAACTGAATCCAGATATTTTGGCTCCTGTAGCTTAGCTGCTCAACTCTCATCTCAATTCTGAAACCCCCACAAGGAACTGTGATGGTACAGCAATATCACCTAGCTCCTAGTGAGGCTCTGAGTAGGATTTAGGTAGACAAGAAAAATTTTGAGGTGGGGGAAAAAAAACCTCACAAAGGACCTCACCTGCCTGTTACTGGGGTTGCACCCCAGTACTCACAGGGTGTCGTTTCAGAGAGGCTCTAACTCCATCCAAGCAATGTTTTTGCTACAAACTATTAACAGAGAACGATGGCTTTGCCCAAAACTTATTAAAATAGACATCATGAATAATATATGGGAAGTGAAACGTGTAAGTGAAATAGAGGTTGTAGACACAATAAAAAAGCCTTTGAAAATGCCCTAAAGTAAAATACATATTTTCAAAACTACAAGTTTTATCCATCTTTTTCTGAAAAGTCACATCCCTCTATGACCTCAGGCTACAACAAATATATTAAACATAGATCATTTCTAAGCGTTTTTGGCCTTTGCTTGTAAAACATCAATTTTTGCCATTTGCTAGTACTTTTTCTGGCCACACGCACAAACCTTCTGCCCCACCTCAAAATGTACTTTCGACTTCTTTCCCCATAATTAAGAAGTGACACAAGCTTTCACAAAAACAAGTGTAACTTTTCAAGTTGCGCAGGTATTAGGTTAAGTGAATTTTGCCAGTCAGCAAGACCAGGATTGCATGCTCCCCTATTACCTTAGGCACATATAAGAAAAGGTATGTCTGACCCAGTGGGATGCCAGCCAGAACTTATCCAAACCCCTTAAAATTCAGGGAGTGTGGTGCCAAGCTAATAAACCCTGCTTCCCATCAGATGCATTACGTAGGGCTCAGCACCATGCCAACACAGCCACCTGGCTTTTTGTTGGCTTGGAGCTTGAGCAGAGAAAGCCTGCCCAAAATACCACACACAACTCCTCAAAGAGAAGCCGTATCACCTTTCGCAGTTAACTCCTGCCATGCTCTGAATTCATATTAGCAAACAGATGAGTGCCTCTTGAAATCTAGACAGAATGGCTGAGATCCTTAAAAGCAGCTAGGTTTAAATGAATGTAAGCAGAGTTCTTAAATACTTTTGAAGACCGGCAAGCAATTCATTTTGCTCACTGGTGCCAGAGCAGAACAATGCTTATTGCATCTCCTGCATGCCATATTTCACCGCCTATGGCCTTCATTTTGTTTATCAGGTTTTACCACTCAATGTGGCCACTAACTTTTCTTCCCCTCATGCATGTTCTAGGTGAGGATAACTGCTTCCTTCCTCCCTTCCACACAGCTCTATGGGCTGCAAATTTTAGTGGGCAGGAGCATTTCTCAGTGCTCTCCTGTGCTGTGCTAAAAGCAATGGGGACACAACCAGAGTTTGAGGAGTTGTGTTACTGAATCCATACAAAAAGGGAAGGAGCAGACACATTGCCTTTAAAATTCCTTCTACAACCCAAAACGCCAAAAATGAAGCCCTTCTGTGAACAGAAAACAAACTCTCACTCCAACTGTAAGTGGTCCAAATAATTCCCAATTTTGTCTGAATTCATTTTGGGTCCATTTTCTCCTTTTACTTGTTTATCACTCACCTTTTTACCTTTTATGACAATGTTATTTAGCAAGGTATTATTTTAAAAAGAGCACAGCAAGAGAACATTTGTTTCTGGGGAGAAATATGTGTGGCTGCTTCTCAGGGCTGGGGCATCTTAAAATGTTTCTTCTCATATTTCTGTCACACGGCTGCTCGCAGTGCCTGTAATGCTGCTCTTGCTGTCTTGGCTACAGCAGAGGCTTTTGCATGAATACAGCTGCTCTGGCCCCAAAGTGCAGTTTTGTTTTAACTTATTCCTGTGATCAGCGTCAGTACAAACCACCTCTGGAGCCTTCTGCTTTCAGAGTAGTGCATGAGTATAATAATGCTATCAAAAAAAAAAAAAAAAAGCAAAACCTATATGGCTTTCCAGAACAAGTGCATCGACTGCCTTCTTTAAAATTTTCAACAACTGTACAGTCAGAAGCAACCCTACAGTTACAAACCGATTGACTAGACGTTAAAACACCACTACCAAAATCAGCTAAGTGCTATAGAAGTGTGGTAGTGAAGGACAGAGAGATTCCTAAAGGGAAAGATTTCTGCTGTAAACACCTCTCAGGAAGAGAGAGGAAAACAAAACCTTCAAACACCAAATAAATAAATAAGGCAACAAAATATAGCCACTTGAAAATGTCCTTTTAAAGCTCTTAAATATTGCTGATGAGCTTTAAATGAAAGAAACAGCATACGTACAACAACAACAACAACAAAATACATTTTTTAAAAAACCAATAACATTTACCTAATAGAGAACCTGCTTTTCTAATTAAGCAATTAAGGCTCAGCAAGGCAGACATTCTCATCATAGAAAGGTCATTTTAAATGAAGAGGGGATGAAAAATACTGTTGTTGTAGGGTTTTATGAATGATCCTCTTATGACTGGTGGCTGCTGGTTTGAAACGAGCCGAGAACCACTCAGTTGTAGGTTTGGCTTTTCTCCTGCCTAAAGCCAGAGCTGGGAATGCCTCCCCACACAGGCAGAGCCCCCACTGGACCTGGCACTGCTGATTCCTCTATTCTGCTCCCCGTGTAACCCACAAGGCACTTATACTCTCCTAAACCCAGTGGAGATATTTGTGATTTACATCAGTGGAAACAGGGGAGTGAACGCATTTACACTGCTCTGTAAGCCCTGGAAAACACGTATCAGCACCAGAGGTCAGTAGCGTTGGTGGCACTGGGGTTTGTCTGGCTTTGCCATTTCACGTGGCTTCAGAGGAGTTGCATGCCTCAGGACCAGAGGCACATACACAACAGTTCTGTGAGCCTCCCGGAGTACAGGCACGGGTTCAGCACACCTAGCCTTAGCCCCCTCGCTCCCTGTTGCACTGTCTGTAGCTCAGAGGTTTCCTCTCTTCACCTGAGGTTAAGGAGGGGCTGAGCATAACCCAAATCACCTCTGGGCAGGCCTCAAGGCGATGTGAGGATACCTGTGCTCTGCCTCCTGGAGTACCTGGCAGCAAGATGAAGGGGTCAGGGCTGTGGCTCGCAGCTTGCAGCTACTGCTCACCTAAACTGAGCATTAACTCCAAGATGCAGCATAGACATTGTTATTCTACAGGCACATCAAACGGAAGAGGAGCCACGGGCAGAGACTGGGGGATCTGAACAGGTTTAAATAGATCTGGTGTGATAATTAATGTGCATTGAGGGATTTGGGGGGGAAGAAGGGGGACAAAACATAAAAACAATTTCCACCTTTATTTTAAGTTCTTTTGACAGATGGGAATATTTTCTGTTATGCTACTTGTGGTTTGGGTAATGAGATTAGGCCTTGCATAGCAGGAAGCAGAATTAACTTTGTTTACTTAAAGTGACACCGTCAGCTTGGAAAATCACATTTCCATCTGAAATGCAGTGCCTACTATCATTACAAATAACCCTGGAGATCGTGCTAACTAAAGGAGATTAGAGGAGAAAAAGCATGTTTCTCCTTCCCTCTCTTTCCCTGTCTTTTCAAACCCCTTTGTTGGCACCATGTAGCTCAGAGCCCTCCCCACAGCCAGCTCCCCCTCAGCGTACCTGCCTTTCCCTGAAACCTGCAGCTGGAAGCAGGAAGAGCAAGAAGGAGCTGCAGGGATGCAGGGAGAACGGGGCTGAAAATCCAGCTGGCTCTGGCACATCTCAGGCATCCTGGAACAGCACATCCCTAAAGGCTGCTGTTGTGGTAGGAAAAGGTGCAGCTATATTTTAAAATGTGTTTTAATGTCGGGTATGTACAGCACTGGGCACTCTTAAAAAAAAAAAGTTAAGGATTGAATTTGGAGAAGCTGACTGATTTTAAAAGTCCCATAACTTAACATGGGCCCTTAAACTAATTTCCTCTGAAGAGGCCAGGAAAAGGCCAGGTGTTTGCAGTTGCTGCAACACACAGGCAACAGGATGATTCTTTACAAAACAAAGAAAGGAACAAGAGGGAAAGGCTTTACAAGAGGATATTTTCTAAATTACCAGTTTATGCATTGGAACATGCATGTGTTAAATGACTGGCCTTGCATATACACGAGGGAAAATTGGAAGGCATTCTGCATCCTCTCGTCTGTACATACAAAAACTCATTGTAATTATAATGGCAATAAGGGTTTGCACGGAAGAGTGCTTGTGATGAAGCCTCGCAGAGACTGTGTTTGCGATGCTTCTCCCTCCTCCTTTGCCAGCTAAAGCCAAGCACAGGGACTTGTCCACGTGCTTTTTGATGTACTCATGACCCCTGCTAATGTTTACAAATCAAGGAAAAGCCTGATATCTAGCACAGGCATTACTGCTTCATGTCAGAAAGAGTGACAGGTAAAGAGTAAAATCTGGACGCAGCACAGAGATGGATCCAAAATACATAAATAACCAATTAAGAAAAAATATTAGTAAAAATATTGTAACAGATCCCAATCTGCTGCTGAGTACCAATTGCCAGTAATAATCTCTATGGTAACTGAACTCTCTTTGGCCTCTCTCTGTATGCAACTAGTGTTTTATGTTTTTTCTTCCCTTTCCCCTATTTTCATACAAAGTTTTCAAAACTGGTTTAAATATTATGATATTTTCTTCTTCAAGTGCTAACTGGGAAAAGTATTCACTTGGTCTGCGTCACTCTCCTAAGCAGATTTCTCCTTCCTTAAATGACTGCCTCAGAGGGGTGACTTTTGTGAGGGCTGTTTCCAGAAGTCCTGTTCAAACATGAAATAGGTGAGGCAGGTTTTCAAAATCTAAGAGGTTAAAATATTGCCCAGCAAATAAATATACCAATAAAGTAGATGCAAAAAATTACACTAAGATGTCATTTTCAGAAACCACTTATGTACCTGTGGAAATGTAACCTTTATTTTATTTATTTATTTATTTATTATTATCTGGCTGCACATGTCTCTTCTTGCCAGCTGCTTTCCTGTAATCTCAGCGACTTGTTCTGTGCTATGCTTTTAGACATGGGTGTTCCCTTTTCTCAGCCTGCTCTCACACATATTTTGGCTACTGGATATAAAAGAATCCACTACCTTTAGAAACAGCATCACACAGTAAATATTTTTTGTGTTTCTTTTGTCAATAGACAAAAGAAAAATTTTAAATGAGAACACGTAGAATCATGTGAACACCAATATAAGCATCATACTTTTTTTTTTTTTTTTTTTTTTTTCTGACTATTTTTTCCCCAGAATTCTTTTGACAACAGATCCCGAAGAAGGAAGCTTGGCTTTGGATTCAGTCTAAGGGTGAAAATTCTCTTCTCCTCTAACAGCTCTGTGAGGTTACACAGGATGAGTTTGTCTCAGAAGGGAACCTATGATATTCAGCAAGCTCTGGGGGAATTTGCTTAGAGGCAGACCAGGAGAATAGAAAGATGTTGAGAGCAGGTTGGGGCCTTGTCATACGCTATTTCTCTCTGGGGCTTTGGGGATCCATCAGTTACAGCTGAAATATAGGTACTCAGTTATCTCTACTGAGTTAAAACAGTCTAGGGGACTTCTAAGAAAACAAAGCTCTAGACTTACTTTCAAAATCTTACTGGAGTTTGCTGTTCTAAAACTATCATTTGGGTAGTGGATTTCTTGTGGCTTAGAGCACCCAACTTTGGTTCAGGGGACTCAGACCTACATTTTCCACCTGCTATTTGATTTTTTGAAGCTTTGCAAAAGTGAATCTCCAATTGAGAGAGAAGAAACCGGCAGGAGCATGATTCTGCTGCCTCCCGGGGGTTGCTTACCTGGGACAGGCAGACCCCAAGGCTTTGCACCCAAGGACTATGCATGCATTTTGCCTTGTGAATTGAGTCCAAACAAAATAGTCCTTGGAGCATGGACTGGCGTTTACCCTTTCCAGCCAAGTGTTGTCACCACTAGACTAAAAAGTTATGCTTATATTTCTGTTCCCTCTCTCCAGCCCTATATATCTCAAATTTCTGTTTTTGAAAAACTTCAGAAAGAGCAACGTGTGAAGTGCTCCCTCTTTGCCTTTAAAGCATACATCTCCTTCAAGAGGCAGAAAGCAATATTTAGATGTTGGAGGATCATGTAAAATCCCTATTGACGTTTCATGTTCAGATATGCTGTATAAACTAGACTCCCATTCTGCAACCCTCATTCCTTTATACAACAGCTACAACCAAGACCCTGAACCTGAAAGCATGGAGTTCTTTGAAAATATGGAGCTGGATTCAGATCCAAATTTGAATTTCCTCACAGTTGCATGTCTTCCATCTGTTTGCTTTTGGATGTCTCATAGGATATAAGCAGCAGTTCTGTAGTGTCACACATGAATAAAGTGGATAATTATAAAATTAAAAGATATAACATGCTTCTAGGGGAGATAAGACTACAATTAAAGAGTATAAACAAAACTGAGTTTGATGTACAGACTGATATATTTATTCATCAAATATAATAACATAAACAAGACTATTAACTGTCATATTTTAATGATACCATACCCTGCAAAACATACTCAGGAAAAAGTCCTGTTGACTTCAATAGCAATGCCACATAAATTTAAATCATGACTGCTGTAAAACAAAATGCCATCTCTCTTATTCATGGCTATTTATTGTATGTACCCTAAAATGTTAAACAAAATACCTGTAACTCACTGAACTGAATTTGAACTCGAATGTTCTATCTACAAATCTAAAGAAACCCAGCCTAGAATGCAGAAGCCCGTTCCGCAAATAACTGAAATACAGTATTCCCAACAGCGGAAAAGGGCCCAGGCAAGGCCACTGCCCGTCCTATCACTTTCCAGAAAACACTGTACATATTTTTGCTCAGAAGAAGGCAAAATTTGGGAAAATGCCACTTTGTATCAGCACTTTTAAGATCAGATTCTGATTTTTATTTAGAAGGTTGACAGTCAGCAACAGTGGAAGCCTTAAAGCAAAAAGTTCCATCTAGAAAAAGTGCGTTAACTGGCTTGGGGTAAGTACAAAGATAGTCTGCAAGGTAAAAAGGGTTTCAAGAATTCTTCCCTGTTGTACACAGAATCTGTTCCAAGAAGATGTAAAATGACCATGTTGAATCACTAACAATTTATCCACCCTTTTCTCATCCTCCTTGCTCACACAGGGTATGAGATGGGAGAAACAGCTCATGCAAGATCTCTAGTGTGAACAGTACAAACTGAGGAAATCTTAAAAGGGGGTTCATCTCAAATTTGTGAACTGTGCTGAACAGTGAATCATTATGTCAAATGTTTCATTGTAAAATTCCTCATTAAATTCTTTGGCGTTCACCACACGCTCAGCGTAACTTGAAGTGCTGAGAAAACGAATGCTTACTGTGCCATGACAAAGGCCAATGGTTGCCTCTTTACTGAGCTTGATACATATGGTGAAAACATATTGACTAATTACTTGCCATTTTCAAAAACTGACAAACACTCCAAAGTTAGGCCTAAAATAATAGAAGACTCAGTATGAAGAATAAAGACTGGGAGGATCAAGAGGAATAGTGTAGCTCTGTTATTGCTAATCCCTCATTCAATGTTTCCTTTGACAAATGAATACTGAGGAATATCCCAGCATCTCAGTGTTTCAAACTGTTTAATGAAAATTAGTAAATTAATGCAGCTGATTAATACATCTGTTCAAAGTAGAGAGTGAAAATAAAGCCCAGATCCAGATTTCTCCCAGATATCAGCATGATACAGCTGGTATTTAGGATCTGGGTTCAGTTTTGAGATGCTCATTTCCCACTTTGTTCTGGTGTTTACCAAGTGCCAAAATCAAGAAAGGAATGGGTCTTGGTAACAAACTACTTCCAGGGAGATCTATTAAAGGGGTAAAAGTCAATGTGAAAAGTGAGACAGCAAGACACACTTCTCACTCCAGTTTTCAAATGTTGTTTTTGATGTAAATAGTCATCTACAGGAGTCTAGTCTGAGCTGCCTTACAGGAGTCCCTTGTACACAGCCTTCACTATGAGCCTTTCTAAAGCCATCTGATTTCCAGCACCTCTCCTCCGAGTCATGACAGATTGGTCCTCTCATCTAATAAGGAATTTTCCCTAAGCAGTGGGACAAATGTTTGACAAGTTAATTTCAAGGTAGCTTGTGGTGTAGAAGCAACAAAAAGCTACACAACTGTAAAAAAGATGTTGCTGGATAAATTCGGCCAGTAGTGGATGTGTAACAGAAAATACACTTAAAATTCAAGCTCTTTGTATTGCAATACAAGATCTTTGCCTTAGAAGTAGAAAACATGAGGACTCACTGAAGCTAAGGTTAATGGGAATGCAATTACTGCTAATAGAGTTTTCTGAATATGAAACTTGTGCTGATGCATCCACTATTTAGAAATAATAGGAAAGGCAATGGATGACTTTTCAAAAATTAAAACAAGTTTAAGAAGAATCAATAATTATTCCCTATTATTTTTCCTTTAAACAATCCAGATAATAGAAATCACAGACTTGAATAGGATGCCTAAAGTTAATGGCATTATTGGATTGAGAAAAAAGGAAGAGTGATCAAGAGTTTGACCCATTTACTAAAAAGTTCAAATGTAGAAACTCATTGTTCTACTAGCTCTAATTTTGTAAGTTCAAGACAAATCTCAAGCCATGTTTGGATGTTAAATGTAGTCATAAACAGAGAGTAAGAGTAATTTATAAACATTTTTATTATATGAGAAATAGTTGCTATTTTAGAGACATGTAAATAATATGATGTCTTTCATAAAAGTTTTAGAAGGAGTTTTATTTTCCAGCTCATAAACCAAAAATAAAACACTTTAAGTGATTGACTTTCCTTTAAGTCCTTGAGCCTGATTTGATAACACTACTGGTAAAGTCTAGTAAACTCCTGGAATAATTCCCGGTGTTTTGAACAGGACCAGACATTATCTGTACTGTTTTTCATTATTATTGCTGTTTTACTGTAAAAACCTGGGTAGATCATCACAACTTTGCCCCCAGTTGCATAAATATGAAAAGATTTAAAAGAGCAGCTGTTCTCCAAGGGGTGGGAAGAACCTTGCTTCATTTGCTTTCTAAAAAGTTTGAAAACCTTGAAGTCCCATAAGAACAAAAGATCAGCAGATGCTTTTCCTGCTCCGGTAGAGTTCCACCTCAAGTTTTCCAAAAGCATTGAATTGTGTCTGGGTAAAGAAAAAAAATAAATTCTGAATAGAAGTAATGAAAAAAACACTCTTGTTTCTATTTGTTTAAATGGTTCCCAGGGTGATGGAGCCTTTCCCAGGTGGCCGATGAGCTGAGCCCTCACCCTGGGGGTGCTGCAGGGCAGAGGCTGTGAGACGGGCAGGCACTGGGTATGTGGTGCGTTGGTAACGAGACACTTTTTATGGTTTTATCACTTCCATCACTTTTTGTTCTTTCCGCTGAGGTTTCTTTTTTTTTTTTCTTCTTTATTTCCCAGGAAGCTTACTGGCAGCGTGTGCTGTAAGTGGTGCCCTGACTATGCAGCATCACGCAAAAAGGGTGGAAGAGCTGGGCAATCATGTGGGAAGTTCCTTCGGAAACTCAACTACCTCCTAGAGCAGCTGCGTTTTTCTTCAGTTTTTTGTTTAATCTCTAGGTACAGCCGTTGCCGACTCATATGCAAAACTGCTAAAGGACTGCTTGCCATGTCTGAGTACGGCACCACACAATGGGCTGGGAATGCCTGAGATCATTTCCTTCCCTGCCTTTCATATCGCTGAACTGAAACCATCACTCGTGTCAAAAGCAAGGACTGCAGATGAAAGGCCAGTGCATTAAGACAGAATATAATTGTCAGTCTCTGAGTTTCTGACATTAATCGTTTTACTTAAAGAAGGCAGGGGAATGTTCTTCTGTCCCCCCCACCTCAGTTGACAACACAGAGGAGAAAGTATGGATAAAAATTAAAAAAATAAATAATGACTCAAAATTTTTGCTAATTAAAAGTAATGTGTTTTCCCATTTTTTGGCAATTTGATAACACAAAACACTTACTTGGGGGCCACAGGGGGAAACAAACTGAGACGGATAAAAAATGTTTTGTGTTCATCCAAGCAAGACTATGTTAATGCACATTATCCCATTAATGCACATCAACATCGGGAATAAGCGCGCCAATGCAAGCAAGAAGCATACACTTATCATCATTTGATAACATGTTTAATGACAGATTGACGGTTGATTTGCAAATGTGAACTGGCATCAATGTTGCTAACTTCAGCTTCTGCCGCCTCCTCTGCTATGCCAGCATATTTATGTGCATAATTTGATTTCGCAGCCACACTGTTAGTACATTTTTAATATTAACTATGCAAGAACAGACAGCCGAACTTAAGTTGCACTGATGGTTTGAGTTCATTAGATTGAAAAAGATGGGCAATGATGACAAAGATGGAGATGGCAGTGCAACATCAAAGAGGCAACACTTAACAAACACACTCCATTTTGAACAAACCGAACTAACACATTTCATGTTGTCGGCTGCAGCAGAGCCCTTATGTACAACAGTAAGAAAAAAAATATGCTTCTGCCCTGGGCATACTGACAGCAACTCTACAAGAAGCTTAGCAGGCTCCTGGACACACAGTTGTAAGATATTTCACTCCTCTATTGTAGGTAAAGGGGTTGATTCTGGGCTGATGTCAGAGCGACAACAGTGTAATTCAGTGGACCTGCAGCAGAATTGCTCCTGATTTACATCAGTCCAGGGGAGAGTGCCTGCCTCTTCCCACTCTCCTTCCCTAGTTTGTTCTTCACAGCTGCGATTCTTTATGACAAATAATAAAAAGATTTTGCTGAGAGTTCAGCTCTTGCACGCATGATGCACGGAGCAGAACTGCAAGTTCAGACACCCTGGGGCCTAACGCTGTGAGGTGTGTGATGTCCTTCCTCTGTCCCCAGAGCCCAGCACCAGCAGGACTGGCTCCTGGTGACTTCCCCTTCTTTGGTGATTCTGGGCAATTCAATTTTGCTCTGAAGGGAACATGTTCCAATGAGCTAGGAAGAGAATATTTCATCCTCTGCTCACATTAATGTCTGGGCATATACTGCATCTAGTATTAATTTGCTTGTTGTGCTGCAATATATAATAAATTTGAGGCAGTAGCTTTATGGTGCAAGTTGTAATTTTAAATTTTATGATACAAACTGACCATCTGCAGGAATCTGACCATATAACCTATGCCATTCTGTGTAGACTGTAATGTTAGTACCTCTGAATCACGGTGCAGCTATGATTTAGACACACAATTAGATAGACCAGGTCCTCAACAATTCTCAGCTGTCTGAATTACTGCTGAACAGCCTAATAAATAAATAACACAGAGGCTGTTCAGAAAAGCTTTTAAGAATGTCCTGAAGTTTGCCTCTAATCAGCAAAGCACCTACTGCAATTACTGCTGCTTGGAGCCTGGTCCTGCAGCAGAAGCCCGTTGTGCTTGGCACTGCACAAAGAGAGCAAACACCTGCTGCTTGGGGACCACCACTTGGAAGCTCACTGTGTGGGACAGGCCATCATCGACAAGGGAGCTGTGAAGAACAGGGGAATGGGCAGAGGAATTGGTGTTTTTGCTGAGGAACAATTCAATAGGTTAAACTAGTAACTATCTTAAGAGGAGGACTGCAAAACTCTTTGATACCCACGTAAGACATCAGCTACTGGGTTTAGTCATGGACACACTGCACCAATTTGTCAAGATGGGAAACTGAGTCAGGGAGCTGCAAAGGACCTTGCAGCGTTTGGGTGGCTGCCCTCAGCTGGTAGCAGCAGGGCTGGGGACTCGAGTGCCCTGCTCTTGGTGGCAGCTCCTGAGCGAATCCCTCCTGCCAGGGCACTGACCTGCCCTAGCTGTAAAGGCTGCTTTCCCTATTGTCAGTTATGGAAAAACAAACAAACGAACAAACAACAACAACAACAACAAAAAACACACCCTAAATCTCTAACTTTGCTAAAATCTCTTTGTGGAGGTCTGATCTTTTTTTAAGAAGAGACCTGCATTGCAGGGAGAGCTAATCCTGAGCCCCTGCTGCATTCGGTTCAGGCAGTATATTTAGCAGCTGTGGTGGCTGGCACTGCACAGATGAAGGTTTGTGACCCCCAGAACTGAAAATCTATGAAAAGTAGGCAGCAACAAATGTCCTGGGAGACCTCTGGCATGTTAGGTTGAAACACATAAACCTTTTTTTTTTTTTTTTTAAATCTACTCATGTATTAGGGTCCCAAAACCAGTGGCAAACAGAAGACTGCACTATGCAAGGTGCCACACAGAATTAAAGATGATCTCTCTCTTAAAAAGAAAATGACAATTTTCCAGTGATGCAGGCAGCTTTTGCTTAACAAACTGAAAACACAAGAGACTGTGGAAGCTTTCTTTAAAGTTTGGTAACAACTAACTAACTAACTAACTAACTAAAAGAAATGCCAGCAGAGATAAATGCAAGGAGCAGGCCATGCTCGGTTAGAAGCTTGGGCTCATTTTGTTTTCTTTTAAGATAGCTCTGTACCATCAGTGAGCTGCTCAGCAAGGTAGAGCAGCAGCAGTGTTTCCTGCCAGTGAGCTGAGCAGCAGAGAAGGAGCAGGTCAGCCTGAACCCCGCAGCCTTGATGATTGCTCTGTTAACAGCCTTGTGCTGCCTCCGCCTTACCTGGGCTTTAGTTCCAGTTAGAAATAAAAACATATCCCAGGGAGAGTGAGCTGTGGTCACTGCTCACTCATGTTTCCTGCTGGAGGATGGGAATGCGGAGAGGAAAGGAGGGCTGTTTCCAGGCTCTGAAATAACTCTCCCCTACCTCAGCCCTGCCCTGGGGCAATCAGCAGCATGCTAGGTGCATCGCAGGGGTGTGGGGAGTATCTTCCAGCTCTGTATTTGCCCTTCAAATTGACTGAGCTCGTGCTGTGACCATGCACTTATAACGTTGGTTGTGGAGAGCTCCAGAAAACAGGAGTCCTCAGCACACGGCTGGAAGAACCATTAGTTTTCCCAAGTCACAATTATCTCTGCTACTGCGCTTGTGTCCTCTTTCCTGTCTCAATTTAAGTAAGTTACATTTCTCCCACTCTTATTACTGAGTAGATGCAGATGCCACTTTGTTCTATGTGATTTATAGCCAGTAGCTAATGTTCAGTTATAATTCCCCAGTTTAGACATGAAAAATAGCCTGTAATGCTCAACACAAGGGCCTCTCAACAATGATATATAATTTAAAAATTAACATGAGGACAGAGGAGACACAGGATTTTGAACTAGGGACTCTCTCATTCAAAGGTTAAATCTCTACAAGGTGAGCTAAAGGAATTAGTTGAGTTATTAAGTAGATGCCTCTTATATTTTCCCAGTACATTAGCTGTTGCAGTCTTTTCCAGTTCAGCTGTGCTCAGCCCCAGCGTGTTCAAAGTGCAAATGCTCATGGCACTGCATTCACACATTTGCTTTTTTTCAATGTCAAACAAACTGGAGCTTTTCAGAGCCAAAGGTCAAAGTGGAGGGTCCTTAAGAAAATCTCTTGGGAAATTATGTGATTGTTCTTATGTCTTTATTGTATATAAAATCAGGCTTCGTACATGGCTCGCCCTTCCCAAGCATCTTAAAACTATAAATGAGTCATGACTCATTCCTGCAACACCTAAGTTATATAAGTCGTCTTGTTAATTTACTGGAATATCTTGCATAACTAATCATTTCCAGGATCAAACTCTGAAGCCTCTGAAACCTCTGAACTGGTAAAGAGCTCCTTTAGAAATATAGAGAAGTTAAATCCTAGCCTTGCACAATGAGTCAAAAACAGATCAAGGGACAGAACCTGCATCATCAGACTCACTCTGCCAAATGCATGCCATAAAAGCCCTCTTTTGTCAAAGCCCAGCAACTCAGAAAACATGGAGGGAAGTGAGGGAGAGAGGAGAAGGAGAAGAGCTTGTCTATGAAGAGGTTTTGGAGGTAGCATTCCCTTCTTTATTTTTTGTTCACAGTAATAAGATGTAGCTCATCTCTTAGGTGTCTCCTGCTGCACTCTGTTTAACCCTGTCTCACTCCAGCTCCAATATTACATTTATGGATTACAAATTTATTGACATTTGACATTTGCATCAGCTTTCACTTGATCAACAGGAGCTTCAGCTGCCAAAGGGAATTATTGTGGAAGATTTCAACAGCCATGGGAATGCCAAAAAGGTCATTAAATCATATCGGAAAAACAATGTGTTCATAGCATTCATACATTTAGTCTTGCCAGTAAATCTTCTGGTTGATGCTTGGACCACCTACTGATGATACTCAAAGAGAAGGAGAAACAGGGAGAATCGAAGAGATGAATTAAATTAAAACCAAATGACATGAAGCCTGGCACAGTGGGATCTTTAATTTTCTACTCTATGAATCCAGAATAAGGAAAAACCAAAACAAAGCACAGTGGCTTGACTTTATCTAAGTTAATTCCCTCATATAGGCAGGGCTTAACTAAATAATCCTGAGTAATGTGTGCACCCCACATTATTGCATGCAATATGTGGGAGGTGCAGGATTCAGAAAACATATGGCACATGGAAAACAAATGACAGGGTGTGCTTTTACACTCTTTTTGGCTATACTTATCACTTTTGTTGATATTTTTTTAAAGACATGAAATATGAGTATAGGAACTTTCACACTAATCTCTTTGGAAAAATACTGAGAATTATTATTTTTTATGCGTTTGTGATTTATAGAAGAAGGACACATAATTCCTGGGAGCACAGACAATGTTTTAAAAAAACACTGATCAAATAAACAGAATTACATCCCCCATCCTATTCTCCCTGCATGACAAACCTGGGTCTTGCATCATAAAAAACAAGGCCAACAGATTAGGGCTCCATAGGATTATGAAGGGAAGTGAATTACTGAACTGGAAGCCCACCCACAGCCTATCTGTCTGTGTATGCCTATTCCAGGGGTGAGATTTGCTGAGGACTGAATCCCATGCAGCCATTTGCCACTGAGCTGAGTGAGCATAAAGAAAGTATTAAGCTTTGCCCTTCTCCAATGGAAGAGCAGCATGTCCAGTTTACATGAAAGTGGCAAAAACTGGCCATAGTACTGTTATATCCCAGAGGAACACTTCTTCTGGGATGTCCCTTGGGATGTAGATCAATAGGTGGGTAAAAGGCAACATCAATCTTCTTAATGGCCCTATAAAGTAATTTGGTGGCCATGAGGATTCAGTCCCTATAGGAATCAGTGCCAGTGGCTTGACTTGACCTCAGAAATCCAGTTGGCATTGTGCAGCCACTGTTGTGTTTGGAGCAGTGCTGTGGCATGTGGCTAGGAGGTGACTGCACAGAGATTGCTTGGAGAGGGCAAATACAGGGCACTGGGCAGGCAGCTGTTTCCAAACCTTGGCTTGAAACAAGGGAGAGAAATGGAGAGATGGAGATGTGTGATGGAGGTATCTGCTGGCAGCTGTGCGCTACACCGGGATATTGGTTGTACATATCAAGATACATAATTTCAGGTAATTGGTGTGGTTTTTGGTATAAACTTGGGGGTCTTTAGAAATAGGGAGTGTTTGGGAGTTTTCATTAAATGACCACATGAAAACAATAATTTCACATTTTGGATTTGAACAGTTCTACTACAGGAGAAGGGGAAAACACTTTTGTCTGTGTACTTAGTATTTTGGAGGTTTAGAAAAGCTGAGCACAAACCCAGAAGGGGTCTCAGTAACATTATCCATGAGCAATAGAACAAGCAGTTTTGCCTCCTCTGAATTACTGGTCCATGCTAATATGAAGTCTGCAGTGAGACTGGAAGTCTTCCTCTGTGTACAGCTGAGAGAGAAATCTGATCCCCAGCTTGCTGGTTGATAGTGGTGGTTTTATCCCATCATGGGAAATTCTCATGGAAAGCAAAATGGAGAAAAGAAGGGCCCCGTTAGATCTGGGGGCCTGATGCCACTTCTAAAGTCTAGGTGTGATTTCTTCCTTGCCTGTGCTTAGCTAGGTGCAAAGAACAACCACACAAACTCAGCACCACTCTGTCTGCCAAGGGCTGGTGTCCCCTGCTTCCTGCTTTACAAGGGGGCACCTCTAGAGCTCATCCCAAGAGGCCTCAGAGTTGTGCCCAAGTTTCTGCAGTGATCAAGAAGATCTCATGTGCTCTGCAGCTCTGGAAGCAGGGGAGCAAAATCTCCTCTGGCCAAAGAAGTCCCTGAACTGCAAAACTGGAGGCTGGGAGAGTCCTTTATGGATGGAAAAGGGTGGGCCTTTGACCCAGCCCTGTATGGCTATTCTGATGTTCTTCCTCACTCCTATTCAGCTTTAAGAGAGGAGACAAAATGTCATAAAGAAAGTCTTAGCGGTGTTCGGTTGTCGCACGCTTCCTGATACAAAGGACTGTGCATGCTTAGGGCTAGGGAATAGAACGTGAGCACCAAGCGAAGGCAGTTCTTCACTTATAGCTGGAGGCTATGAGCTCAATGGCACAGAAGCTCAGGCTGCTACTGGTGCGGGGAGAGGCTGTGCCACTGGGGAAGGGGGAGGCTCCCTCCAGCACCTCAGCTTTTGGAGCCTGAGGGACTACATGGCACAAGCAGCAGAACCTGACCTTGGCCTTCACCAGACTGTGCAGATAACTGCTGGGAAAGGCAGGAGAAGTAGGATCACATGGAGGTCATGGCCTTACTGATCTCTTTTTTTCGGGTGAGCTTGAAGGCTTAAGTGTTTTGGTTCTCCAGTGCATCCTGAACCCACCGTTTTCATCCCCTCCTGGAGCTCTTGGGTGGCTGTGTGAATCACAGATGGGCCTGGCAGGAGAAAGGGAAACCAGAGGATGCTGAGAATGCTCTGGCAAACCACATCCTCGCCTTTCTCTTCCTGGCCTGATTTGATGCCTTGCAGCTGCTACTGCATGCACAGGGTTTCAATGCCAGGTCGCTCAATAATAAATCAGAAAGAAACTGCTGGGGTAAGGGGTCATGGGGATTCTGAACATCTCATTCACTCCGAGGCTTGTGATCCTCTGCAGTACAGGCTTCCCAAAGGACAAACTCCTCTGTACCCACTCTGCTGTAGCAAAGCACTGAGCAAATGGTCTTTGCTGGGCTGAGCAGGCGAGGGGAGGCAGCAGCTGCCAGCGCACTCTGTCGCTTGATCTGACGCAGTTGCTCGAGGAGGTGGAGTGGAGGGAGCAACCACATGAAAACCACTCCAGCCACCTCTCCTTTCCCTTCAAAAATGTCATTTTGGCACCCTCCACTCTCTATAACAATGTTTATCATTGTTCTTCGATTGTCTAGGACAATAAATGGTTACAAATGAGCATATATCACCAGGAAATCTCTGCCTGCCCCTTCCCCCAAGCAGTGTCATAAAAACGTACAAATTCACATTAATAATGAAGTGCATTTCCCCGAGAAGCCACTGTGTATCTCAGGGAGAGCAGGCAAGGTGGCAGTTGCTGCAGAGTTTCCTATTAAAGAGCAGAGCAAATACTCATAAATCTGATGAGGGGCCAAAGCACATGTTAGGGCTGTCTCCCTCTTAATGGAACCTTTTCTGAAATGAAAAAAATATATATCTCGATACATTCAGGGTATTCATTAGACATGACAACCTCCTCCACTCCCCCATCCTTCCCTCCCCCACTCCTGCATGTGCTGACCCCTGGCAGAAGAGCTGGCGCTGAGTGCTGCCAGGGAGGGATTTTGGAGGGGAGGAGGAATTGTTTTGTTTTAATAAAGGGAATGTGTAAATTTCCTACAAGGAACAAGTCCCCTCTTTCCCCCATCTCCCTCCTTTCCTCCACCCCAGCAAGCTGCCACCATACCCTCTGTTTCTGCCCCCCTCTTGGTCTCTGCTGTGCCTCTCATCCTTCCCATGTGTCCAGAACCAATAGAGCCAATGCTGTGCCCCAAAGCAGGACCCCTCTTGTAGAACTGAGCATAGGGAACCTTTCCTGCCATCTCCCACCTTCCAGGGATCAGTCAATTCATGCTCTCAGGATGCACAAACCTTCAGACCTGGGAAGGTGGCAGGATGGAGTCTCAGTCCCCTCAGTTCTCCAGGGGCCGTGGTTTTGCTACCTGGTGCAGTGACTTGATGTTAGAGTCCTTATCACAGGCTGGAAACCCAGGATCTGCTGCCCCTTTCCCGAAGACAAGATGAAAAACACCGTCACAATTAAGAAATAAGCTCTGTGCTGTGCGTGGCTTCTTCTACCTCATTTCTCTTCTTGCAGAAAGGGTCCTGAGTGGCATCTGTGCTGGTGTAAATCCTGCATGACTTCATTGCTCTACAAAAACTAGTGCAAAGGCCAGACCCTTCCCCATCAATGGACCCTGCCTAGATGCGCAAACAGACCCAGCTCTGAACCCAGGAGAGAAAGAATAAGGCCTGAAGACTACAGCTTAATAATCATGAATTATCTGCTCATTATCCCAATAAATAGTGAAAAATCTCTTCCTCCTTTCCTCCTCCCATGAAGTCATATCTATAATTTTCCTCATTTTCCATCTGTGCTCCATCATATTTGCACAGGGTGATCATCCTGCTAAATTGCATTATTTTTATTGAAAGGTGCTTTTGAGGGCTGGATGCTGCTCATGTCTTTTCCTTTTGTTATTGATCTTTGCTACTTCGTTGCTGAAGTGTAAAATGTATAAGACTCAAATACTCTCCCTTTGAAATTTCACTGGGTGAAAATGTTCTGCTATAGATTATGAAGGCTGTAGCATTTAATAATATCAGATGCAGTGAGGAGAAGGTATGATTTTGATATCCTTATGAATAGTGAATACTTGAAGAGGTAGGTGCTATTCAAGGTTAGTTAAGGTCTGGTCAAAATGCTTAAAAGTTGCTTTTTCTTTGTGAATTGAAGAATTCCTGCCATTTGGGGGCAGGAACTGTCATTTGCAGTATGCTCATACAGAACCTAGAAACAGTATCGGTTGACCTGATGCAATGTTAAATAATACTGATCTTAATGGTAACCTGTAGTATTCCTAAAAAGCAAGTAAATCTGCACTGATATATCTGTGCTGATGTCCTCTGATCTGGCCTGACCCTGCTCTGAGGGAAGCCAAGAACACACTATTACAGATTTTGCAAGGGCTAGTGCTAGATTGAAGAAACTTTATCCAGGCAAAGTTTGAAGGTTTGAAAATGTTAACTTGAAAACGTTGTGATCTAGTGTTTTGGGGAAACAGTGAGAAATTTCAAAAGACGAGAAATTTCAAAGGATGAGGGGACTGAGGCTTCACTGGAACACAACTATTTTGAGGGAGGAGTGATGACGTGGAGGTAGGGCTCTGAGGACGGGCTCTGCATCTCTCCTCCACCACAGAGGAAAGGCCAACTTGTTCCTTTTCCTAGTGTACTGCCTCATCATTTCCCTTTTCTGGTGCTCAGCAATTTTACCCACTTTATCCCAACAAAAGTTTTAAAATGGGATGTCCATGCAGAATATTTTTTTTTCCATTGTCAAGTAGGGTGTTAGAAAAGTCCCATTCAAACCAGGTAATCAAGGCTTTCTTTGTGGTGAACCCTCTCTTTCTGGCTGATGACAAGGTGAGCAGAACCCTTGAGCAGTTTCGTTGGTAAATTCTGCTTACAATGTCATGGTGGACATAACTGCAGTCCCAGCATGTTTGATTCTTCTAAGAGGGTCTCAGTTTTTAATGTTTGCTACTAAGAAGAAGTGAAACATGAAGAGCAAGCTAAATTCTCTAAAATATAGTTTTGGACAACTAATTCATGCAATTGGCTTTGCCTATGTACCACCAATATTGGCTAATAGCAGAATGTGATGTTCAGAGCAGCTCCTACTGTTTCAGAAGAGATGAGAAAATAAAATCCACAGACAAAAAAAATCTTCTATTTTGGTATACTTAACACATACAGTTATCTACGTGTCCTATATATCATTTAACAAATTGCTTTGCAATTCTTACAGGGCGTGGTATAATGACTGATTTAAAATCACTGCATTGCTTAAACTGCATTGTTCTTCATCAAGTTGAGTCATTTTTATGTGAAGTGTCAAGCTCTCTAACAAATAACTGCTGCCAGACAAATCAAGTTCCTCATCTTAAAGCTACGGCTAAATAGTTTATAGCTTTAATCTGCTCACTGAGGTGTGCAGTCTATGACAGTAATTATAAATGCAAGGAGAAATTATAGCTGAATGCTTTAACTGCATTAGGAGCCATTTGATGAACAATCATGATTGCCTGCTCATTTTCAACAATAGAGGGCAAGTTAGTGTCAGTGCATTAGAGGATTTTCAGTTCTGCTCTGCTCTTTCTTCCATTTACCACAGAATGTCAGTTGTCTCCTATAAAGTAGAAAAAAAAGCACTGTAGAAGCTTTAAACTTGATGGTTAAAAAAAGACAAAGGAGGAAACAGAGAGAAAAACTGTTTATCATTATGACTCATTTTTTTGTTTTGCAGCAGCCTTACTTTCAAATTAGTTCATTTCAGGTAGCTGTTTGTTTACTTATCAGGGTCTTTTAAAAAAGAAATCTCTCCAATCAAGTTGGTAAATTTAACTCTATGGAGACTTATTTCTATAAAAAGTCATAGATAAGACCAGAGAGAGCCTCGGTTACTGAACAGTTTCTAGCCAACCCCATCACCTGAATTTAAAGTGAGAAATAAAATTTTGCATTGTCTTTTCTTCTTGGATCAAGTTAAAAATTCTAGTTCAAATTAAAATAAATAAATAAATAAATAAATAATAATAATAATAATAATAAATGCTCTTCAAAGGTCTTAGTCAATAAACAAATTAAATCTGATTAAAGCCATGCTCCCTAATGTTCATGGGTTGTCTTTGAAGAATAGCAATAAAACAGTTTTGTAGCAGGTTAAATGAATGAGTATAGAGACATCTGATTGTTGCATATTACACATGATTTTACATTATATTACTAAGCCCATATCAGTTAAAGGAATTCAAGAAAACACCAAAGATGAATATAAAACAGACATGTGTGTCTTTACATTTAAGAAGAATTTATAGTGAATTTCTTATAAACAGGCTCACAGAGGTCTTAGAAATAAAACCATATACATAACACATTTTTCTACAGTACTATCACCGATTATTCATTCATATTTTAACGATAGTCAACATTTTAAAATAACTTTTAATAGTATATTTCATTAAAATATATAAAGTAGTTAAAGTATTTCTCTACTGAGTACACTTTCTACTGTTTTATTTCCATTTATTTCCATATATTTTCTCTACTTTTATTTCTATTCAACTACAGTATTGCCTAGAAGTGAATGCAGATGCATGTGTACATTTTAAGAATTTCAGTATGCTTTATATTTCTTGTTTCTAAATACTGTGTTCTTCTCTATGTTTTTATTCAAATGCATACTGAATCCTAAAATACATGGTATGAATAAGTAAACCCTGAAAATCTCTGTTATTTGATTTAGTCTCCTTGTAGATCTCAGGAAGAAACCATATGAATAAACTCTGGCCTCCACACTTTTAACATAGTCAGAACTTAGGTAGGCTTACAGCTCCAAAACTGTAATAAAATCTTTACAATGCTATCCAAAATACCCCATCATTTCATACAATTTGTGCTATCATGCATACCAACTAAAATTATAGTTCCAGATAACAGTGCTATCACTCTGTCATTGCAATTTAAATATATTTTTTCAAAGGTAAGATACAACCTGCATCTTGATATAAATTAGAAATGGATGAGTATTAAAAGGACAGCAATTTCTGGGTACCCAAAGGCAGGAAGGACAGTACCTTATTTATGTAGTCACATATCACCTGAATAATACCCGTGATGTGTCTGTGGAGGTTATTACAATGCAGAAACCATTTTTTTTCCCTCTGAGATTTTTTTTTCTTTGTACTTCTTCCCCAAATCCTGAGGAATAGTAACATGTTTATAAAGGTGGGTGTTTGGTTTGCCTCTTCATAATAACATGGTGCTTTTAAGACCAAATCTGAAACATTTGTCAGGTATTAAGCCATGAATATGCCAAAATAGCTGTTTTATTAATATGTTTGGCAGATAGCTTTTGTTTGATAGTACCCAAATTATTGGTTTGCTCTGATATCTCTTGTGTGAAAACTATGAATGTCAAAGTCTTAATAATCGTTAACTGGTGAGTAAGGAAATGAAATATGGTACATTTTTCCCAACCAATCTCTTGCAATTTTCTGATATTTTGGCAGGTATATTGATTTGGAAGGGTTATAGAATGGTTAGGCAGAAAATCAGTTATTATCAGACAAACAAGGAACATTTATTTTCTGTTTTTGTACTAGATTCTAATGTTGGGTTAAAAATGCCAAAATGGACATTTAAGGATATTAGCATTATTGAGAAAATAAACTCCCTTTGAGTTAAACTGTATTTTGCTGGCTAAAATACGCAGAAGGGATAAATCTAGTCATAGACAGACAGTACATACAAGATGTATGCAAAACTTAAATCTTACTGCACTTGAATACTGACGTTATACTCTATAGTAATAGCTTATATTACCCATCCCAAAGTAACCCTTTGATTAGTGGTTTAAATTATTCAAAAGTAGTCTTTTTATCGAAGCTTAAGTGATGCATAGTCCTTGTGCTGGCTTTGTACACCAAAAGTGTTTTTTAAAGCTTCCTGAATATTTGCAGCAAACAAATGTGAAATCTTCACACAAACGGGTATTCATCCTCAAAGTGCTTGCACCCTCAATTAGCCAGAGAATAGCCACAATAGCAGCTGGCGTAAGTGACAATTCACAACACATCTTTAATTTTGACTGTCTGATGAATTCATTTTCCAAATGTTATCTAAGTAATGAACATGTTGGAGAAAATCTGAATCTGCACATGATTATTCTGCAAACAGAAGCAGTGCCTGAGTTTGCTGGTGAAATTGCTGGGAATGACTAACAGAGCCTTGCTGGAAATAAACGTGTTAGAACAGAAAACTTCTATTTGGACTTTTAGTTGATGTCTGCATATTTATTTAAATCAAGAAGATTCAAGTTTGTGAATCAAGCAAAATTAAAAATGCAAAAATTGTGTGTAATCTGAATATTACATTACATATTATAAACATTGATTGTGGCAGTACTTTGTTTGGTGTATCTTTCAGCAAAAAAAATAAAATAAAAAATACCAACAGTAATGTAAAAGTATCCTATTAACAGGTCTTTGAAATATTAACCTTGTAAAAAAATCTAGCAGTTTCCTCAATTAAGCATCAACCCCCTCCCTCCCAGGTTATACGAAATTTTGCACTGAAGTCAGTGATGTTCCAGGATTGACATGCCCACCAACATGAAACAAAATATAATCACACATCTTCAGGATTAAAAAAGGAATGAGCAGAGACATGATGGAGAGAAAGGTTAAACTGATGCTACAAAAAAGGCCACTCACAATAGTAAATGTTTAAGTAAGTGTAAAATATTAAAATATTTTACAAAACTGAATATCCAAATATTATTGAACGAATAACCAAACTTCTGGACATAAACTTTTCAATTATTAGTAGATTCTTCAGGTTGGGTTTGAGTGTGTGAGGAACTTGGACTATTATTTTGCTAATTTGACATTTGAATTGTCTTCTTTTCCCCCATCAAAATCAGATTTACAGGTGTGTTAGCACTGAAGGTTGTAATCTTTTGGTTTTCAGTGCGCTTTTTTTTTTTTCTTTTTTTTTTTTTTCCATTCTCATTGTAAAAGAGTAGCATTTAGTTGTTGCATTCCACATTGAAGTGCATAGGATGTGAAAACTATTAATTCTTAGAAACAGAAAGAGAGTAAGAACTGGGAAAACAGCTATTTTGAAAATAAGAAGCAACTTTTCTGTATGGGGCAATGTAGTTCTGCATTTATCAAGCTCTCTTCCTGAAAACATTATAAAATGAATGTGTACATGCAATTAGATTAATGAAGCAGCAGTACATTATGCATTTTATAGTGTTTTCCTACATTTCATAAAGTACGAATGTTTTAAGAGGCCTCCTCACAAGGATGAAATCAAAACTCGCTATAGAGCATGCATACCTTAAGAGTTATTCTTCATCCACTTCTGCTACAAATTGTGAATGGTGTTCTGGTGACTTGCTGTGTGTTTTGCTTAGATGAAGTTTTACTGCATGTTTGCTCGCAAATGTCCGACAGCACAACTTACATTTGAACTTAGAGTCTGTGTCCTCTTCTCCAGCTATTGTTTCAGGAGATCTTTGAACTGAAACTCTGGAGATTTCTTGCTCTACCTTGGTTTGCTGCTCCACAGCCAGCCTGTTCATGTCTTTCATTTGGAAACCTAGATGAGATTCTAAGTGGCTAATGTAAGTAGATGGGGTTCGAAATTGAGATGCACAGTCGCTGCAATAAAAGACTGGATGCCCTTTGTCCATGTTTTTCAAAAACTTTGTTCCTCCGGTTTTCCTAAGTTGGTACTTGACGTTTGCCAACCAATGGCTGATGGTGGTCATTGACAGTCCGGTAAATTTTGAAATCTGCATACGCTCCTGTGGGCCTAGATCTGATAATAAATATTTACCTTCGGATGTCTGGAAGAGGCTGGAAGCAAATTGAGCCTGCAAAATGAGGAGATGCTGAGGGTTCCAGTTTGACTGTCTGCCCTTCCTTTTATGCAGAGTGGAGACTTCTGTTGAGACATCCTCAAAGCGTCGGACATCTATTTCCAATTTCATAGATGGGATCCTCGAAGATGCAGCAGGTTTTGGTGTAGTAGCTTTGGGAAGAACTTTGACCATGTCAGCAATGTCAGACAGAGCATGTTTTTGAGGTGGAGAAGTACAGGATTGTGCTTGAGCTGACTCAGCTTTCTTGCCTTTAGATTTGGTCAGGTCAATAGGCTGATCATTGTTTTCAAACAAATAGTGCCTGGACACACTTGCAGGCTTTGGTGGGGTTGGAGTAGGAGATAACACTGGCTTCTCCATCATATTTAGATTAGATTTGTGGAACATAGAAATTGTGCTAGAGCTGGGGCTGGAGTTGGATTGGGGCCGTAAAGGCTCTGTGGCTTTGCCCAAGTGATTATTCAGTACTGACTGCAGGGCACTGAGAGGGTTGACACAAGGCAGCTCAGATGAATGGTTGGCAGCAGCACAACCATTGCTAAGAGAAGCTGCTGTTGGTTCCTTGAGGACTGGTTTTTCTTTTCCACTATCTTCTTTAATTTTGTCTTCTTCTTTCAAGGGGCATGGTTCCGTCTTTTTTGGCTCCACAGAGACTTCAGATTTGAGGGGAGGTTCTCTTTCACTCTGACTGAGTGAGGCAGGCTCCGCTTGGATGCCATCTTTAGCATAGTCCTTTTGTACTTCCTCCTTGTCATCAGTTTCTTTCTTCACTTGAGTGCACTGGGCCACATTTGCTGAGATAGGGACCAGAGGCATGACCTTCCACTTTGGAGCTATGGGCCTCAACTTATTGGTGATGGTTGGCCTGATTTGCAGTACTTGGGAACCCACAGGCAAAGATGGCTTAGCTCCCTCTGAGAGCTGATAAGCTGCGTGGATGCTGGGGTATGCACTCCAGCTGGGTGCTCCATTCTGAGCTTTATTGATGGCTGTTGTGACAGTGTTCTCCAAAGACTTTAAAATGTCCCCACCACCCTTTGAACCATCTTCTAAATCTTCTTCTCTGAGGTACTGGTATTTCATTGTGGGATCCAGTGGTTTCTGAAGGGTGTCTTCATACTCTTCAGTTTTTACTGCTTTCTCATCTTTGTTTGCATCATCAGTTTTATCTTTTTTACTTTCTTTTTTTATTTCAGAAGTGGGAGCTATGCATTCTGCAGATGATTTACTGTTTGATTTTGAAACCGGGCTGTCATTGGCTGGTGCTTCAGACAGTGATTGCATTTTTTCCACAGCTAGAGGATCCAGAACAAGTTGCTTTCCTTTCTTTGAAGCTGAACTTGTGACTTTCAAGAAATGGCCAGTAACCATCATGTGGGTCGTGAGCTGCTGCAAGGTGTCATGGGAGCTTCCACACTCCATACACTTCAAAATCTGGGATTTACAGGCCTCAAACTGCCAAGTATAGCTGGCGCCATTCTGGTAGCCATAGCGGTTGTTAGATGACAACTGCAGGTTTGCGTTCTTCTGCGGAGAAAAAGAATCTGAGAAAGACCCCGTTGTGGAATCGGGGGAACAAGGCCTGTTAACATCAAACACACGTTTCTTTGCTGGAGTGACCATTTTTGAAGAAATGGTTGGTACCGGCTCCTTCAAAGGCACTTTTTGGTAATGTTTTGTTTTTATCATATGAACGCTCAGATCTTGAAGGGAATCGAAGGAGTCACCACAGAACATACACTTCAGAACTTTTTGTGCATCTTCCTTGTCCATGTCCTGGAAAGCCCTTTTTCGAGGCTTTGAGTAGCTGGTAGGTCTGTGCTTGTCCTTTTTGTGGTTGTCATCTTGGTAGTGACCTGTTTCATTCATATGAACTGTTAGTTCGACCAGCGTGTCATAGGCAGCACTGCACTGCCGGCACCGAAACCTGCTGGCGCCTGTGAAAACAGTTCCACACATTTTGCTGCTCTGCCTGTAGAGCTGGACGGAGCTGAACAGGTTGGGTTTCGAGACAGGTCTGGAAGGTAAATTCTGTTGTAAGCTTTTTGACAGTGCGTCTTGGTGCCAATCAAAATCAGCTTTGTTCCCTCCATTTCTGTTGTCACAACTCCTCTTTTCAGAGTTAGACAACTTGAAACCCAGCCCTAAGCCTGTCCAATAAGAGTCTGACAGTATGTTGGCATAGACCGCTGTCATTTTATCCATGCAGTTGTGTGCTTCATTCTGGGCTTTGGGATGGGTGCTGGTTTTTGGATCCTGTGGCTCTCTAGAGCAAATGCTTTTAATATCTGTCACGTGGTCACTACCATCACTTAATAGTGATTCATTTTCTGCATCCTGGTTAGATATATGACTGACAGGGGAATTCTGGTAACTAAAGTTCCCTTTCTGCTCAGGACCCACATCGTGTTCCTCATCCGTGCCAGTGTCATTGCTGCCCTGGAGGTGAGCAGTTGAATTGTTGTCATCATCATCTTCTTCCTCCTCCTTTATATCTTCTTCTTCCTTTAAATCTTCCTCTTGGACATAACCTGAAATGTAATGTCAATATATGAAATAACTTGCTAAAGGAGAATGCTACAGTTCAAGATTTCTAGTTTCACTGTGTTTTCTTTACTGGACTTCATTTTAATCTACAACTTTATTGCTTGTTACTTCTGGAAGTGAAAAAAAGCCAAATGATGTCTCTTTTTGTGAAGGTTGCTGCATTCTATTGGCAGATGATCATAATTCTTTATAACTGCCAGAGATTCTGAGTTAATAATTTTCCTGTCATGGGACTATAATTCTAACTGTCCTGTAATGGGACAGTTGGAAAATTCATATGTAAGAATTTAAAGTTTATTCTAAAAGCTTCAATTCTATCAAATTGTTTTTAGCCTCAGTGAAAGGAAGGGTAGAATTGGCAAGAAATAGAAGAAAAATAACTGCCATAATCTTCCTGGTTCATAGAATCATCTAGGTACAGTAATCTTTTGCCATTTGATCACCTAAAAAAAGCACTTTAGAACGTACACAAATAATTTAAATGTCAAAATACAACATTTGAAAGCACTAATAGGCTTAAGTGGAACTCTTTTGTTTGTAAAAATAATGTACTGTGTGCCATAAAAGCAAATTGTGCTTTGATAAAAACACGTACATATGTTTCAGGGCAAGAACCCTTGGAAGTTACAGAAGAGTATTTAGATGTGACAGAGGTAGACCAAAGTTAACTGTAAAACTGGAAAAGTAGAATAAATCCAGAATGATTTTCTTTGACAAATGAACTATGTAATTAACTAAAATGAACTTGATAATATAAGAGTTGTAAATTTTTAAATTAATTAAGGATTTTTTTTTCCCCCTGGCCCTACATCAGTAGTACTTCTATTGAAATTATGGGAGATAACCTAGGTAGAAATAGACTGAAGAATCAGAAAAGGGGATCCTTAAGGGTGAACCATCTCCATTGCAGTCACTGTATAAATTCCCATCAATCCATCACAACCAACAATTCACTCCCAGAAGAGATGGAGCAGTAGAACTGGTTCAGACATTTTTTTTTCACAAGATTCTTGAGTAATTTTTTTAACAGCCATTGCAAAGCTGCTACACGCAATGTAAGCAGCTGTTGAAACAATTCACTGTTACAGACAGCTACTCATCAAAACCAAGCACTGATTTCAGAAGCACAGGTCTTTGCAGGAGATACTTCGATGTGCTCTTTCAGGTAGGAGCCAACACTGTGGTGCTAACCCTTGGGATTGCACGGCAGGGGTACTTTGCATGCTGAAGACCTAGCTTTTTGTGTCAGGTAATTTTGTAAAACCACAACTCCAAAACTCCCCAGTTAAAGCTGTCCTTAAAAGTAACAAGGCAAAAATAAAATAAAACTCTACTAGCTGTAATTGTGAGGTAAGACTAAATCATAACGTTAAAAGCTCAGAAAGAACAAGGCAAATGAACCTAAAAGTGTTACTTGTTTAAAATCCAATTCCTTCCCAACTTCTAAGAAAAGCTAATGAATGGCTTTTTGAAACCTGGCTTATTTTGACATGCTGAATTTGATAATCTTGTGCAAATTATATTCTTACAGCAAATCCAAATGGAGGGGCAGAAAAACTAGAAACATTTTTGTTAACATACAGAAGAGGCCTTTCACATTTTTTTTCATCTTTCAATTTTCCAACCTACTTGCATTTAAGAAGAACTGGGAATGCATCAGACCCCTTTTAACAAGAGTTTATGGTCAAGCCAAAGAAATGAACCACAATAGTTTCCTGGATTAACCTGCAGCATACAAAGAGGGAAACAATGGCTCTCTCTGTGCTGTACTAAGAGACCCACACAAACCATCTTTCCTACACCATTCCCATAGTTTTAGGACCTGTGCAGATCCCAACAGCTTAGAGCTGGGCTTGACTTACTCCAGGCAGCTTCATGACCAGAGGTATAGGTAGCAGTAGTGGCTAAGAGCAAAGGACCTGGACACCATCTTAACAGGAGGAAATAATGATCATATTTGGGAGGAATGCTATGCACTTCAGGAGATGCTTTCAGCAAAGTAGGTAACATTAAATGTTGTGTTAAATATTAAACCAGTATGTCTTTTAGCAGTATGTTGGGGTACAGCAAATATTAGTAGCCCCATTTACAGATGATCAGACAGTAAAGACAATACTAAGAGTAAAATATTTATCTCACCACCCTGAATGTCTTCCCTGATAACAAGATAACACTTTCCATGTATCCCTTTCTAAGCTCAAATGTTTTTCAGGGGGACATGGAGAACGGAGGGACATGGAGGCGGCAAAACTCCTGCACGTCACGAGCAGTAACCTTGTTAAACAAGCAGCATGAACTGATGAGCAGGACTGACATGGTTCTCGCGGTGTTAGAGATACTGCACAGCGTAGGTAGCAGCACTGGCCCCTTGCCAGGATGTATCACAGTGCCAAGCATATTACACCCAGCAAAACAAAAATAAGGAGGGAATTCAATGAAGGAATCAGACAAAACAGACAACAAATAGCATTCACACAGTTTTGGGTCAGTGCAAATTTGATTCTCCATTTCAGCACCAACTCTTTGAATATTATTAACCCATTTTTCACCAGAAGGTTTTTTTTTTTTTTTTTTTTGGATGATACATAGAGCAGTTCCTTCTCCACCATATCCTTTGTCCTTCTAAATGGATTTAGTAGAAAAAACAGAAGTACCAGACAGCTGCACATCCCCCACAATACAGATAAAATTTTCTGCTTAATTAGGCATTGACATGTTTACTATAACCTTTACAGAAGAGTAACTCGTGCTGAGAAATCCTCTTTTTTTGTCTGCATAACATTCAGACATAATCTTATGATAGCAGTAAAATAACTTTTTAGAAAGCATTGTCAAAATTTCACAAAATCATCAGTCAGGTCCACTTTAATAACATCTAAGGGTTCTGGGCAGCTTTGAAAGCACATTTCAGTATCCTACTTCTAAGATCATTCCTGTTTATCTAAATGATTTAAGTTGCTGTGGGCATTTTAAGGACAGTGGAGACCTCTTCTGTGCAGAGAACCTAGGGTACAAGAAATGCCTGTCACCTTCCAACAGTGTTTTTTTAGTAAGATTTCATTGCATGTAAAGCTTGATATGAATTAATGTAGCTATTTAACAGAGATAATATTAGTGTAAGTCAACTTTGCATTATTTATTTTATAAGCCTTATATAAAGGGTGTCTTAAGTCTTTACACCCACTTGCTTTAAATGCAGTGTCTGTAATAAGTAGCATAAATTTTGCATGTCATACTGATGTCCATATAATAAATTGTTGAGTGACCTGTTCTCTTCCCACCAGTTCTCCCCCAGGCTTATTCTGACATTCCAAACCTCTGAGTTGATCATATATAGCTGTCTTATGGAAAAAATAAAATAATATATATATATATATATGTAAAAGAAATCCAAACTCCGTAACCAGATGAATGCTTCCTCTTTTTCCCATCTGAGAATTTTTCCCACCAATATTAAACAGGCCCAGTCAGAGATGGGAGATGTGCAATGTGCAGTCCCAAAGAAGCAAGGGACTGAAATTTCACCATCTTGAAGCCTGGACAAAGCCCAGGAGCTTCAGAACATAGAATGGAAGCAATTTCTGGCTTCCTAAATGGAAATACAGTATTTGGTTTTAGTGCTGATTGATCCCAAGACAGTGTATGTCAAGATCATGACATAAGTAAGGATAATATTATCGTATGGATAATAACCATAAATGCAATTCTCAAATATTTTAACTTTTTTTTTTTTTTTTTTTTTTTACTTCCCATCATGCCTTTGTGACTGGATTCATTGTAACTGAAGCAATCTACTTCTCTAGGACAAGGGGTGCAGTAAACAGCTGATTCTTTATTCTTCAAAAGAGTACATTTTCCTAGATATTTCTGGAATATTTCTACAAAGTATCTAGAAGAAAACAGGTCTAGTCAATACACCTGCATTTTTTTTTTTTTAAATTAAGTGTCTAAAAGTCCATCATGTTTACCTTGAAATCTTGACCATACTACATAGGCAGCCCTGAGCCAAGCTCCCAGTGATGTTGAACCCAAAACTGACTTTCAGGCCCTTGTACCCCAGAGTTGCCATAATTTGCACCATGTTATACTTCACTTCTGAACTTAAACTTTAGAGTGTGAACACGTCTTTCTTTTTTAAAGTGTTAAATTTTACTGTTAACTTTTCCACCAGTGGATGTTATTTTCAATCAAATTTGCTCTTTTTCCACATAAAGAAACATTTATATATATATATGTTTCTTTCCAAGACTGGAAAATTTATTTTCTGCCAAGAGAAGGGACAGTGAATCATTGTCCAGAACAACACTGCTAATCCATGTAAAACCCATGCACCATCTGCACTTCTTCATATATATATTCCAGTTTCACTTGAAATAACATCATTAGTAGAGCAATCTCACAGTGCTATAAGGTGATCTTGTTTCCTTCTTGTCTGGCTTCAACTCAAACATCTTTTTGTGTTTGGCAAAAGCTGTTTCTTTCTCTGAAATATTTCATGCAGATAATGGATAATGACCACTTCTCATTCCTTTTTCTCAAAAATGTCTAACTACATTAGCTACTCAAAGACAAATCTTAACCTGGCTCTTTGTAGAAGTTCATTGCCGTAGATTCATCACAGTTTGAAAATCAACTGAAGAGATAAATTGGCAACTGAAGGGGAAAAAAATCCCTACTCAACTGCATAACTCTTATATCAAAGGCATTTTGGAATTTAACAGGACTAAAAGCAATGCAGCAGTCTGGAAATGTGATGGAATTCCATGGAAAGAACTCTCAAAACATGAAATTTGTGATACGAGAGTAAATGATATAATTTTAGAATATTTTAGACTATGTTAAAAATTTCTGCACCAAGGACCTAACTTCCTGATAAGTTCTGCCATATGGAAAGAAAACACAGAGAAAGGTTACCATTCTCACTGTGGAGGGAGCAGAGAGTCTGTCTCTGAATCATGGGTGTCAGAGATGAAATGAGTCTGTCATCTGGTCTAAATGTCCTGGCAGTGTGAGGTTTATTCCTAAAGGCCTGTGCTTCAGCATCCTGAGGAAGGTTTTAGACTTTCCTCAAACCCCAGACAATGTTGAACATGCTCAACTGTCTAGCCTGCTAACTATTTTGGATAATAGGAAAGTATTTGCACATTTTGCCTCTATACTTTTTATTACTTTTTATTTATTTATTTTGCCTTTTTTTTTTTTTTAGAACATTTTTAGAACTCTGTTTGTAAAATAGTTAAAACAGCTTGTGCATAAATTTGCATCTCTTGCAGAGGAGGAAAAAAAAAAAAAAAAAAAAGATGCACTAGCAGCAACTGCTGGAGGATAGAAACAACCTCTGTGGTGACATGCTTGCAAAGCACTGCCGATGAGGAGCAAGGAAATACAGCTCCAGCCCCTCTTGGAGTGGCTTCTGCCATAACTGAATTTTAACACACAAAGGCAACTCCATGGAGCCATAACCATTATTTATATATGATGCTGAAATGAAGTAATTTGGGGCTTTCATTTTTTTGTACTCTAATTAGAGTTGTATTATAAAGTTTTCTATTAAATGTCCAATTTCCTACTAGTTAAGAAGGCAAAATACCCGCTAGCTTCAGTGGGACTTTTAGCAGCACAAAGGAGAAAAGATTATGTCTTTTGTACATTGCGTCCTACACAGTCATGAGACAAATGAAAATGATCAGTGGCTGGAAGCATATGTGCAGTGAACTGGTTTGCGAGCTACCTGTAAACGTGAAGCAAAACCAATAATAAGACAAGAAAAGAAACAAACAAAAGGAAGGCTGGAAAGAAAAAAAAAGAAAAAAGAAAAAGAAAAAGAGGTGAGCTGATGCATTCTGCCGAACTGAATCCATGGAGAGGAAAGAATGACTGTGGAGTTTTTCCTGAAATTTTTCAAAAATTTCTCCTTAAGGACGAAGTTGTTTGCATAGTCAGTGATTGCACTGATTAAAAAAACACCTTCAGTCCCACTTGCCTTGCCCTGCATTCAGCCAGTCTGAGGGGCTGAGTGGCCGGGTGCTAGCTGCTCTAGAAACGGATGGAACCACATGCTGAGCCAATATATTTGGTCCCTCACATGAAGGCTTTACAGTATAAGTGAATAATTTGCATTTGGTTAAAAGCATCTTTGTTTGCTATTTTCTACAGGGCCTTGGAACTTGCAATTTTATTATTTCAATCAGCTGAATGTGTTTGATATTCTCCAGATTGTAATTTCGCCAAATTTGCTTGTTATGAAAATTATGACTCCTAGCATAATTTGAATGCAAAGCGCTGTACCTTCATGGCCACTTGCTGTGCACAAACACAAGACCCACCACCTGGCCTCGGCTGGCACATCCACCTGGGAAATCCTTGTCCTGGCCTCACTGGGCAAGGTTTTAGACACATACCAGGGAGTCATTGCAACACCACGACACCAATATGAATTGCATGTAATTGTTACTAGACACAAAGGGGGCTTTCCAAAACGCAGTTTTGTCCTGAACAATTAGAGGAACAGAGTAGCAGTAAATATATTTTCCTCATTAGTCATTTTAATTGCACTACTATAAATCACTTTACCTAAGAAAACAAAAGTCTGTAACTTTTGTCTCTCTGTGCCTTTCTTTAGTGTTCTCCTGTCCTATTTATTGTTGTGGAAAACAGCATAGTGGCTCTGTAAATTTATGGATTACCTCATTTAAAACCCATGTTTCAAATTATGTTTTTCCTCTTTCATTATCCTGGGTTCCCCTAAACACCAATCTAAATTTCTTTAAATGGGATGAGCTACCAATCAGAATTAAATATATATATATGTATATATGTATAAATTGAAATTGTAATGAGTCTTACCAGTGTATTGCTAGCACTTTGGTTCATTTGATATGAACTTTGTTTTTTTAAAGTACCACATGGTAAGGCTTTGAAACTTCAGTTTGTAAAAAAAAACTGTAACAGCCTTACAGCCTTTGAAGTCACTACTGATATAACTCTGAACAGATCCATTCAAGTTCAACTAACATCAGACAAATGTTTAGTGTATCAGAGGAAGCCACAAAAGCAAGGATTTCATCAATATTTCACAACAGCCTCAGGGAAACTGTAGATTGCAATGCTGTAGGGCAGCTAATGGAATTACACACAAGGGTTTTGTACATTTAAAATAAGCAGCTACTAAAAAAATTACCCTTCAGTTTGATAGAAACTGTATAAAACTGCAGATGGGAAACAATTAAATAGCTACCAACATTTATCCATGTCAGCCTGATAGGTCATTTAATAACAGGTATTTCTTTCTTTCTTTCTTTCCTTTTTTTTTTTTTTTTTTTTTTTTTTTCCTGGTAGGGCAATAATAAAGATTAACATTTATGAAAAGTAGCATAAAATATAGTACAGCCAAATGAATAATTAAAGATGCTTCTGAAGAATTTGTTTGCTATTGTATGGCCATGAAGACTGCTCTCCAGTAATGAAGTACATTTATATTAAATACAATTATAAATAGAAAGAAGCTGAGGAGTGTGTTTATGGAGACTTGTTTTTTATCCTAAAATGATAATAATAATATTTATATATATATATATATATTTGGTTCATTTCTTTTGAATCCATGGCTTATCTCATGGACAGCATTTCTTCATAACTTATTCCCCTTGAAAAGAGTTGGGCCCTGGCTTAAATGTATGCAGGATAAACTTGAAGCTGGATGTATTAAATGTAATAAACCAGGGGAAGATCAACACTTCCCCTGAAAGACTCTTGATCAGAGTGAAGAATTCTTTGTATGAAAGCACAATGTTTATTCTAAAAATAGATCCATATAATCATATTCCTTTTCATTACTATATTCAATGTGTAAAAATCTTGAAGTACTAGCCCTTCACACAGTTGTTTTCATTAGTTTAGGTATGTTCTGCTACTGCGGGAAATTACTGTTTCTGTTAACAACTAAAGCTTCTTCAGTGTATTGAATGGCACTATGTGAGAGACAAATTATTTGATTATTATTTTTAAAAGGCTGCTTATTTCTTGGCCCCTCCAAATCAAAACAGACCAGCTTAGCTAAATATAATAGAAAACCCACTTTCATGCAGAAGACTTTAAGCCTCAATTCAAGAAAGCTCTTGAACATTTAAGTTTGTCCCATTTGGGGCAAGAGTGCATTCATTTGTTTGCCATACAGAGAGGTTATGCAATCATGATGCTTCACCGCCACAATTACTTAATAATCAGCTATTTATGTGTAAACAATATCCGCCAGATTTTGGTAAAAGGACTAAGGATTGAGTGAGTCAACCTTGACAGAAAATCTGCCGGAGGAAGGGGTTAAGAGAAAAGCTCAGCCACAGTAACTCCAGGACATGTCCCTGACTACTGAAGTGGCACCTGTAAACTCATACAGGGTCAGTTCAAAGTTCAGATGTTTTTACTGATGATCCCCATGGACATCCATTTTCTCTTCAAAATTCCAGCTTCCCTACCTGTTGGGCTGCAGAATGCTACTTCTTGTACAAATGTTGCTGGAGCTCACTGAGAAGTGCATCACGTTTTAATGGTGAGCTGAAAATCCTGATCTACTTGGTACTCATCTTCACGAGCCAGTGATGGGTACAGATGAAGCTACCAGCGTTTCCTATATATATTTATTAAAGTACAGAATTCATGTGCAGCTGAAGATGCTGCATAAAATGTAAGCTCCTTGCAATAACTTGTTGACTAGGACTTAATATTACAGCCTATATTTTAAAAATATTAATATAGCTTGAAAAGTACGCTATTATTACAACATTTGTCTACAGAGCAGTGGGCCTTTTGATTTTCCCTTTGGATACACGGGCATATTGAAGCCCTGGTGAGATCTGCTTTAAGCCATGCTCGTCGGTAATATTCATAAATCTGCTCTGCTTACTCATAGCTGGTTAAACCATGGCGGCAACATCATTAGTCTCTTAACATCTCTTTAGATAAGGTATGTAAGTATAAAGTGAGGGTATAAAGAAATATATCCTCCTCATCGACTTGCTTCATTTTGATCTTTCATTCCAGGCAATGAAAAAACTGCAAGGAGATTTGAAGTGTGAATTTTTATTTGCTGGGTTTTAGTGTAAGAGGGACACTAGTGAAGTGTACACAGACCATCAAGTGTTTTATTTCCCTCTTTATTTTCCTTTCAGGAACATACTGTTACAAACGCTGGTCCAAATGAATAGTCTGTTTCTTTTGTGACAAATATTATGGCCAACAAACATTGACTTTTGACCATTAGACATCCTTGCACTTATAGCCACATAACCATCAAAGCACTAAGGCAGCATGAAGGTCATTACCCCAGGCAGCAGCTTACTTTGACTAACTTCTCCGATATGTAAGCAATAAGCAGTTGCAAGAGATTGATATGATACTTTGTGAGTAATTTGGATGAACTATAACACTAACCCAGTAAAGTATTATAATTTTAAATGTGTCCAGAAAATAATTGAAATTCTGGTTTAGCTTCATCATAATGCACGGTGCCGGGTATATTTAACAGCTGACTAGCTTAGCATGAATATTGCTTTACAAATGAGGTCATATTGTTTTTAAGAAACAATATTGCTATCAAACATGTTTAGGAGAAAAAGCAAGAGATTATGAGTACACTTTTAACCTTTCTGTCTCTTTCTATATCTGTTTACTATGGTGATTTAGGTGTTCAGTGTTGTTTGAAGGCAAACATAGAAGGTTCTGGCATTTAAAAGAGATCCAGTAATGAGCAACTGGCAGTCAGATTCCTTCTTATTATTACTCTGTCACAAAATCTCTGCTCTACAAAACTCCATCTTTACAACACCAGTCAGAGATGAGAAAGGTCAAAATAACTCCTTCGAACACTCAGCCCGTACATGCACAACACCACTCCCGAATCACATACAGCAGCCAGAATTTGCTCTGCAGAGCGAATTCTGGAAGAGAGCAGAGCTCACAGGTAAGCAGTTTTGTTAGAGAGAAGGCTTTCCTCCTGCCACTGCCACTATCTGGCTCAGAGTGGGGCTTTAGTCCACATTTCTTTTTCATCCCTTACCCTTTTGTCAGGATGAGAGCGACCTAAACAAGATGCTCAAAAGAATATTTAACATACACTATATATATTTGCATCCACACACACAATGTCCAGATATTTCTTTACTTATTGGGGTGGGGGAGAGAGAGGGGCACACACAGAGGGCCTGATCCTGCTTTTCACTTCTCATTGCAGCCAACAATGAGGAGGCAGCGGCCGCTGTGATAAGAACCAATCTTTGATCCAGCGAAATCTGTTCCAGAGCTGCAGCTGACTTCTTTTAAGGTCATGCCTGAAATATTCCCTCTGCACGAGGCATGATCGCAGGTGTGCTGGTGCTGACTTTGGCAGCATGAACTTGCAACTATTCTTACCAGGAATTTTAGGAGAACTGTTCCTTATCACTCTCAAGAGGGTGCAGCTCTAAAAAAGCTGCAGCTTTATTATTATCTTTGTACTTTTGTTAATGTACTGCCCACAACACCAATACTGCCCTACAGAAATCTTTTGCTTGCATGGAACAAGAGTCTTCCCGTCCCAAAAAGCTTCCATTTTTGATGCCCTCTTGTGCTTTCTCTTCCCTGTCCATGCAGTTTGGGATGCTGCCCCACTGTCTGAATGCTGCCCATATCTGTCTCCTGGCAGGTAAGAAGACTTATTAATAGTAAAAATGTTAAAAATTAACAGTATTAAAATTAGTACTGTTGGTTTCAGTCTGCAAGAAACTTCAGCAAAACAAACCAACCCTTGTCAAAAGGATAAGTTTCCAACTGATATGGAAAATAAATCTAGTTTCCAAGTATCTATCAAGACTATTAAAATAATGGAAATTTCAAAGAAAAAGAAAAAAGAAAAATGATTGAAATACAAATATTAAGCTGTGTTCTTTTAACTGATGTCTCAAATGAGCTAAGAAAGGGCTTAGATCCAGAGCCAGTACACAGATCATTTACAGATCATAATCACCAGTTTCAGTGTTGTTTTCCTGCCCGTCCTAAGTGATAACTGAAATTTATCGTATGGGACAAAGTGTAAAAAAACAGGCAGGAACAACAGGAGGCTGCAGCTGCACAGAACCAGCTTTTCCTGAATCTCAGCGAGAAATAACAAATATGAGTTATGGTGAAATAAATAAATAAATAAATCCAATGATCAGAAAGGTCATTTAATGACAGAAACAACTTCTTCAGCACAGGTATTGCGATGCAACCACTGCTGAAGTGCAGACCTCACTGGGTACAAAAAAGCTATATATTATACCTATCATAACTGTATTTAAGGCCTGCAGGAATTCACAAAGCAGGCTAGTGGATCCAAAATCCAGACTGTAACATCCTGAAAGAGCTGAAAGAGTGGCTAAACTGTCTCTTTTCTCCAGCTCTGTAACACAACAATAAAACTTTATAAACTTGTCTGCATTTTTTTTCGAGGACCTCACTCAGACTTGGATCAGAGAAACAACAGAGGGCATCTGACCTCTACCAAATTACTCCTAATACTTTCTGAGAAATGGCTTGCTGCTGCAGACAAGCCCAAGGATTAAAAGAATAAATAAATAAATAAATAAAAAAAACATTTTTTTTTTCTTCTAAGAATTAAAAGATATTTATTGTTGTTTCTAGTGATCGCAAGCACAAATACAGACAAGAGATTAGAAAAAAAAGGTCCAGGAAATTTTCAGTTGTGCACACAGAGAGCAAAACTTCTCCATTTTTGTTTGAATTCCTGCCTCTTCCCTTTCACTGCCTCCCAGGCATCAGCATGCAATTGGGACACCACCTTTCAAGCTCTGCACTTCTGCAGAGGAGCAAATGTACCTGGGATGTTTATTAAGGCATCATTATATGTCTGTGTGGCATCATTTATTTTCTGTGGAAGAGACCATGCCAGGTCAAGATCAACAGTTTGAGCAGACAATTCATCAGGTGGGAGCAGGTGGCAGGGGCGGTATAAGAAATCGCTTGAAAAGGAGTACAAAACTGAAATGGATGGAAGTGTAAAAGTAATAAGAAAGTGATCAGTGAAACTATGAACAGCAGAAGATAAATCAAATGGAACAAGTGCAGAGCAGAAATCAGACCAAGAGGTTTTCCTTAAACATGAACAAGGCTTTAACCTCAATGACAGGAGGTGAATCCACGTATAATGTTTTGCCTCGAAACCCTACTGGGATTCGGGAGAATAAATGGAGCAGGATTATTATTGAGTCATTCAGAAGGAATGAGTAAGAAAAAAAAACACAACACAGTTTACTTTCTTAAAGTTGTGGTGGAAATGGATGCAGAGAGCACTTAGAAAATGAAGCATTACGAAGGGCTTTGCACATTACATTTACATCCACTTTCAAACCATGTTTATATTGTAAGAGTGTGTTACGGGATCTGCATTTATGTTTAGATTAAGACCTGCTGAAGCAAGGACTGAAATCATATAACAATACAGACTGGTAAATGGGCAGGGATAAAGGTAGTTGAAATGGAGAAATGTTGAACATTTTAATGAAATGAGTAACTCACACATTCACTTGACTACTTCTTGAACAGAACTAAATAATTTTATTGAAGATTGGTCTTCACACCAGTAAAATCCTTATGCTATCAATAATCAAATAAGTAACGACAAAATAAATAAATAGATTAAAAAAATAATAATAATAAAAATCCTGTCCTGTGTACATTATCTAACTCAGATTTTGGGCTAAGTATAGATACTGTGTAATTAAAACCTCCCAAATGTTTTTGATCAGTGGGAGTTATATGCTCATAGATCTGCTCAGCTCTTTGATACTACATGAGGATATACTGGCTATGGACACTAAGTCCTAGCTGATATGTTAAATAGAGAAAGTCCTTTGAGATTTTATGGGTAAAGTTGATTTGGAGCTATAAAATTGAAGCATTTATTACAGACCAGAGGCCAACAACACCTCATTACAGACTGTCTAAACACTTCCAGTTTATTCACTGATTCAAATCCAAACAATAACTCCCTTTACTGGCTGATTCTCATTCTCTTTCTACCAAAAATAAATAAATAAATATTAATCCAACAATAAAAACAACAACAAAACAACAAAAACAACAAAACCCAACAACAAACAACCAACTTACAGTATGTATTTTTAATACTCTTTTGAATCTATTCTAAAATTTAAAGGAACGCAAAGCACATCTTACATCTAGCTAGTACCTGCACAAGCGTTGTCTTGAACAAGTACCAGTTTGCCTTATCTACATGGGCTAATTACTGTATACATCCACCAAGGCACAGCTGGAATTTGACTAGTCTGTATTAAAAAATGCAAAGGAAAATTTTCAACATGTGTCGTACTGCCAGTTCATTGCTCCTTCTGTGCAGTATTTTCCTTATACTGGTTAAAATCTTTCACACAAAGAGAAAAAAAAAACGTTTGAACTAAGATTCAGAAAGACTGAAACTGCTTTTTACCTGTTATTTAAGAAATCACTGCGTTTAAATACTCTGCCCCTTATGAACAAGGCTCCTTGGACACTCACTGGGAGAAGAAGCAGAAAAACTGGCCATCTTTCCTGTTCCCTCAAAGAAATTTAGTTTAAACAAACTAAATCTCTTGGCAGCGCATTTACTGGCTAATGTCTCTGGTCCATAAGCACAGCCCAGAGACAGTGCCAACACTCCAAGCCGAGGCAGCTGAGCTCCCACCAGCAGCCCTTCTTCGAAGTCCTTTCCTCAGACAGAGACGCCCCCCAGTGACCTCGTCCAAGAGGCCCCAGCTGGGATGTGCCAGATCTGTCAGCAGCCATCACCGCAGCCACCATCTCAGAGACTGGAGGAGCAGCAAACCCGTAAGAGGCAGAAAGGCATTCTCAGGGTGGCTTCCTACAGGGTCAGCTCATTTGAACCAGCTCTTGGGGGCTCTCGAGCTTCATGCATTGATGTGGCAAGGCTGACTCTAACCCAGAGTGGGCCTTGCCCACACTGGGATATCATTCCTAACAATTTTTCTGGTGTTAATGGCACGTTAACTTTTCCATGTGCAATAGGTTAAACTTACTGTTACAGTTCTTTTGAAGCAAATGCAATTAGGCACATGAATAATTGGCTCAATATTTTATTTTACTCTGTACAGAATCTCTCCTTGATGCTAATGTTGTTTTTGCCTGGTGGATATATATTTGCACATATATGCTTTTTTTTTTTTTTTTTTTTTTATTTTTTTGTTTCTGCCAGTAGTGGTGGAAGTAGAAAGTGCCTGCATCCTAAACTTTGTAGCAATGTATCAAAAATAACAGTAATTAAAAAAATAATAATCATGCACGTAGCTGTTACTCAAAAGAACTCTTGCTCCTGATGAGTAGCACACCTTGAACAATTCTTCAGGAGAGCCTATCTTCCCTTTCTTTTACCTGGTAACTTTAGATATTTGTTAGCAGTGGCTCTGAAGCACAGCTCTGAGGCCAGCCAACTTTATGGAAATGCAATCTAATTCCAGCAAAGAATTTGTTTTGGATTAACTCCATTTTATGGAAAGCAAAATATTGCCCATTACTTTGGAAATTGAACAGTACGTTTCCACCTCACCTCCTCTGATGTCATTAACCTAAAAAGAAGGATAAAATGATTTCCCCTATTAGTTCACAATTTGTTTGTTCTCGTGTGATTGAGAGACAACCTCTCATATGAAATTCATCTTCCCCCCTAGTCCTTTCCCAACGAGATTTAGTCTCCCCAACCAGGATTAACTGCCACAAAGTGATTTCACCACTACCTGTTCTTCCTTCCTCTTCTGTACGAGCAGCTACATTTTTTACTTTTTCTCCCTGACACTGGTAAAAATGCTGGTGTTAGAGGGAGCACACAATTAAAGGTCAAAAATTCAAGTATTTTTCTGTTCCACCCTGTATAAATCTATTGCTGTCAGAGAGAAGCAATCATGCCTGCAAATGCACTTTACAGGGCTAAGAAGATCTGTTTCTCAACTTAAACTATGTAACATTTAAATATCAAAAACTTTGTTTTCTAATGAGGGAAGTATTGAGGGGGGGAGAAATGAATTATATGCTTGATGTATACTGAAGGCTGGGAAAATTAAGGCCATTTCCCATGGTGAGAATGCAGTGATTTCAGTTTGTGAGAGTAAATTAAACCTTTGGGAGAATTTGTCTTCCATTAAATTGAACAGCTAAACAGGCACAGAAGATTTTAATGTCACCACCAACAAACCCCAAAGGTTACAAAACGAAAAAGAAACACTGTTTTCTTGTTTGGAAGTTCTCTGTCTCTCTACCTAAGAAAAATGCAAACTGTAAATGTATGTTGAGACACAAAGACTCTTAAAGATCATAATTCCATTCCTATACCATATGCTATTAATGTCTGTCAACACTGTTTAGCCAGCAACTGCTGACAGAACCATATTTGCTATCTAAATACATCATAAATAAATCAGTAATGAACTGCTTTAGTAAACCTTCTGCACTGATTGGAAATACAGATCGAGTAAACAAACTCTGGGGATAGCATTTTGCAGCTAGAAGTATATACAACTGTTTAATGTCAATGACAAAGTCACTCACACCTCTCTTTCTGGCACGACATGAGGCGGGTGAAAGGAAATCGTAAGGATGGCAAAAGTGTTTAATCAATTGTAGCAAATGTACCTGTCAGCATTCATCATATTACTTCTCCCCCTCACCCCCCCTTTTTTTTTTAACCTTATGCAAATTTCAGATAAAGGGCCTTTCAGCAGGTAGACCTGTAAAATATCCTGAAAAGAGCCACCCCCCCTTGGCTAACTCACGGTGTCGTGACTAGGGATGTGGTCATTGAAACCTGGCTGCAGTTCATGAGCTTCCCAAACGAGACATGTAATGAACAAGCACAGACTCTGCTGGCTTCCTGGCAAACAAAGGACCAGATTAAGCATGAGTCTTAAGCATGAGTCTTTCTGAGGCAGTGACACAGGCTTAGTAGGAAAAAAACAGGAACTAAGATTGAGTCCCAAAGTGGATTCCTGACTGTGCTGCAGGTTAACTAATGGCTTTGTACGGCGCAGTTTCTGTGTGCTTCTGAAGGTAAAACAGATGGATGATTTGGCCATAATTTGACTCTGGGATGTGGAATACACTGAAATCTAAAACTACAAGTACCTTGCAAAATGTGCTAGATAAAAAAAAAAAAAAAAAAAAAAAAAAAAAAAAAAAAAAAAAAGTAGGAAATACTCCATTATTTGCTCTAGCAAGCCAACCAAATAACCAAATATTGTCTGAAGAAAAATCACCTATGTTTGGTGAAGAGCTGGAACTGGAATTTATCTTGTGAAGTGGGATAAGTGGGATATTACCACTAATACTATGAAGAAGGCTTACTAGCAATATTGACTGCTAGACTTCAAAAGAATCCATCCATTCTAATTCAGTGGATGGCCCCATCCATTTCTAATTGAATACATATTTCTAGTCTTCCCAACTCTTATTTGACACAAGTGTTTTTAAAGTTACTTTCTGACAGCTCTTTGGTAATTAGACACCATAGCTTTATATCAGAAGAACAGTGTTAATTAAGACTGCAGAGAGATGCTAAAATTATAACTTCATCTACACTATATTTTAGCAGCAGAAATTCTTGGAGTTCCCTGTGGGATGAGACTTTAGGCCAGAATAAAACAAGTGCTAATATATCATGATGGTTGCAATGGACAATATTTTTTAAAAAATAGAATTTATCTACTATCTGGAGGATTAGAAGTTTCTCTTAATCCCATCAGATGGTTCAACATTTTATCCTTTGTTCCCCTCAAAGGTATTTGCAGTAGACAGCCCGGGCACCCTGTAGGATGCAAAGCCCTTCTGTTTACAAATTCAGCTCATTGACAAGGCTCACAAAGCAGTGGCAGGTGTTATTCTTTACAGCAGGAATTAGTTCTGTGCACAGAGGGCTAACACAGGGAGCGGGAAGGCTGCAGCTTGTTCTGCCCTGCCAGCAGGACAGACGCTGCCTGCCCTCTGCACGCTCACATGGGTGCGTCCCCCTGCGTGCTCTGCGTTTCCCATCCACCTGGAGTTAGGTGAGCAGGTGCCAACTACTGAAATGAAAAAGAAGAGGAGCCCAGGTTAAAAGGAGCGTTGGTCTGTAAGGGTAGGATCTCATCTTCCAATAAATCAAGATATAAATTTAAATTATGAGCACCTTAAGAAGACTGAGGTTCATGCAAAGGAATACAGTGTAAGACAAGGTTCCCTCTGGTGTCATTTGTTTTTGTGACAAGCTGCAGAGATTGCTGGAACAGAAGAAGTCCCAAGCTCCTATATACCATCTCAAGTAGAGTTCATGTAAAAAAGAAGAGAAGCAGCACCGTCTGGATGATAAACATTCATATTTTACAACCTTTCAGTTTATTTACTGATATATCTTTTTCTAACTATATTTGTTGTTTGTATCAGCTTGCCTAGGCAAAACAGAGCCATACATAATTCAGGGATAAAATTGCCATCAAGTCACTGCAGAATCTAAACAAATAGACCCCAAACATATATTTTTCATTAATAACCCTCCATTACCAATTTCCGACACTTTGAACCAAAAATAAATGAATAAAATGGCAAGATAAAAAAGAAAGACGCCTCATTATTTAATGCCAGTCTCCCTGGCTTTGTGCTCAGAGCAGGTAGAGGTATTGTCTGCAAAGTTAGAGCTTAATGTGACCTGGGAGCAGGGCCCAGGCTGGCAGGGGAGCACGCGGAGAGGCAATCAGCCACTTGGCCAAAGCTGTCACCAGTCCTCAAGCCTGCGAGACAAGGCTAAGTGTGGAAGCTCCCATGCCACTTACACATTTCATTTTTTGCTGTCTTCCTGTCCAAAAAGAGGAAGAAATGAAACAAAAAAAATATATAAAAAAATAAAAAAGAAAGGGAGGGGTGGAGTAGAGAAAAAGAAGGGCTGTTAATTTACAAAGCCAAAAAGCCAAAAATAGCAGCTGTTAATGGGCCTTTGCACTTCTTTAGTCACTGCAAGGTCGTGATCAGAAGTAGCCCATGATTGATATGATTGATTCTAAAGTGAATCTCAGCTCACCATGGCTGTAATGGACATTAAAAAATCTGCTCAAAAGAGAAAACAAAAAAGTGCCATATTTTATGGAGCTGGGAAGGCCTCCAGGTTCTCACAATGAACTTGGAGGGCGGAGTCATGCTCTGTTTTTTTTTATTGACCTTTATAATAATTGCATTACAGAGAACAATTAATTGTATAGATAAGTCTAACTTCATCAACTGTATAGCTATTTCATTGCTATTTCTTACAGCTCTGCTAAGAGCCCTCCTCTTCCATCCCTGTGTTTAAAGGGTTAAATGAGATGAGTGACAGCCTTTCTGCATGATTTACAACTTCGAGCCCTGTAGTGAAACCAGCGCTTGATGGATGATCCTGAAAGACGGAGACTAACCATAAATCATGTCTTTGAATCATTGACAAAGATAAAGGAGAGAAAGAAAAAGCACTGGCATTGACATTCATTCTCCCAATAATGTACATTGACTAGTTACAATACAGAACCTTAATTAAAAAAGCGAACTCAAAGTAGTCACCTCAGTGTAGGGAACACACCAGTCTGGAAGCCTCTTGAAAATTACAAATAAAAGTTCAAGCTGCATCCATGATAGGTTACCTCCACAGGAAAACACTCAGATGTGCACTTGCCACAGCCCTGCACTGGAAAAGCAGACCCAATAAACACTGGTCTTAACCTCCTTGTTATTTCTTTTTTTGATACCTATTCTTATTATTACTGGCACTGGATAGAGAGATGCCATTCTTCAAAAAACAAAACAAAACAAAACAAAACAAACAAACAAACAAACAAACAAACAAAAAAAACACAAAGAAAGGGCAACAGTCTCCACTGTACAGGAGAACTGTGGCACTGAGAAATACCAGGGGCTTGTTTGGGGGCCAAGCAGAAAACAGGGCTTGATGAGTTTATAGAAAGGGAGTAGGTTTGTATGTCCTGATATGCCTGTGACAGAAAGGTGCTTAGATCTTCCATCTAAGGCTTCTAAATTTATGGCAGGGGTGAGAAACAAACTGAAATCCTCTGAATCTTGGGCCAAGAAAAGGAAATAAATGTCTAATCCCACACTCCTGCATGCTGCCATAGAGACTGGAGGCTACAGAGACGCATGACCCGGTGTCTGCGAACACAGCAGCCACACACTTCTCTTCTTTACTTCCCCAAAGCATAGACTTCATCTTTACCTTTCAAAACAGATACAGAGTACTCCTGTGATACATTTAGTATTGCACAAAAAATGGGAGAAGAAATGAAATATCAGCTTCCAAGAAGATGCATGAAAGGCCAGCAGTGCAGAGATGATGTTAAAGGACAGGATAAAACCTATTGGGGTGAAGTGATGGTACCAGATAGTGCCATCTGTAACTGCACTGGTGAGTCCCACCTCTACATGAGGAAGACTGATTGAAAGACAAAGAAATGCACGTGGCAATGCACGTGTGTTGTGGGCAGCACCCATTTTCTGGCTGTAAATGCAACAAACGAATACCCAAATGGGGGGACTTTCGGGGTCAGCCTGTGCTGCACCTCACAAGCACCTTACAAAGCTGCCTGAAAGGGTGGAGTGAGCTTGGCACAAAACACACTCAGCTTGAGGTGGGAGCAACTTGGCTATTTGAAAAAGGCTTCATCTAAACATTTTTTTTAAACCCATGATAAACAGGTGAGGAGAGAAAAGAGGGATAAAGGAAAAAATATAGAAGCAGAAAGGAAAAAATAGAAGTAGAGAGGGGAAGGTCTAGATATGCATGTTAATGCTTCCTCTCTGCACTTAAGTCTTTAAAAAAAAGTCACAGACTTGACAAGTTCATGGCTCATGTTAGCTGGAGGCAGGGGTGAATGAACTCCCAACTTCTCCATGTTTTGTTCCTTTCCTGAATCTTTCCAATTTGTTAAAATTCTTTGAGTCCCTCAAGCATTTAATCCTCCTAGTTTAAAGAAAATATTGGGATTTCACACTTGGAAAAACTCAATTATCAAAACAAAACCAAACAAAACAAAAAGAGGACAAGCAGCACTAAGCAGGTTGTTGTAGGTAAAAGAAAGCACCTCCTATGAATAAGACGGAACAGCTCCATGAAACAGCTGAGAAAACACAACTGGGAATATGTCTGAAGGCACAACAACTGTAATAGGCACCCTTTATTTGCATATATTATTTCCCATTCTTCCCTGTGTTCTCTTTGCTGGGTCTTATCCGTTTTCTCTACTCCCTCCCTTTCCCCAGCTGATTACATGTATGAGAAAACGCTTTCTGATCTATGTAGAAAACTGAAGGACTTTACAAAGTGTGAGCACTCAGAAATACACTGTAAAAATTATTTGATGAGCTTCAACTCCTTCCAGGCCATTTAAATATTTCTTTCAGTATAACACTGATAACTCAAAATGTTTTCTGCTCATGATTCTTAATGTATCACGTTGTCACGAGCACTTTGAGGCAGGTTCACGAGTCTAGAATCTTGAACCAGGCACACAGAAGTTTCTTTGCCCTGATTGCCTGAATACACACCTCAGTTTTAAATTTTTCGCACAAATGTGCTGTCATATTGGATTTGCAATTTCTTTTACATGAGTATTTGCTGAAATTTATTTTTCCAATAAACTTTCCTATTGCAAACAATTTGCTAAGATATTTAGAAGCAACTAAAGGGGAGTGAACAAAGTCACATATATTAGCTTGCTTATAAGCTCAAAAAAATATGGCTCTACTGCTTTCCCTTCCATTTTTCTCTCCTCTTCTTTGGCTTTTGTTTTAAATTCTACCTCTGCATTAGAAAATAAATAAATAAATAAATAAAAAATGCCAGTATAGCATTTATAGAGTTTATTAGTAGAAAAATATTACTGAAGTGATTAAAATTGCAAACTTTTCCTTAGGAAAAATAGCCTTTCACTTTATTTTTTTCTTTTTAAGGAAAAGAATAAGTAGGGAGGAAAAGAACCAAAATCTATATTCTAGTTTGGAAATAGAAAGGTATCTGAAAAATAACTGATTCAGACGTACAGGAAGAAGAGCTGATATAAGCTGATTTCAGCTGTATCCAGCATCAGGCCCTGGTACAGACCAGGTTTCCTGGCTGCAGCTCCCGGGACGTGGCACAGTCCGGCAGCCTTTGTAACTCCACTGGGCATCACAGGAAATCAGTATCAAAATGATGGTCACTAGCCTGTCCAGAGCAAGTGGTTCACGCCAAGGAATAAACATAACGGCAATCTCCTGGCTTTAAAGGAAAATAAAATGGCAAATATGATTTAAAACAAAAAGCCTGATTTCAGCGTGGATGAGATTTGCTCCTTTCAACTGAGCTAAAATGGCCTGCTTTTCCAGCGCAGCTGGCTGGGTTAAGGAGCACACCGATACTAATTATATCATTTTGCTAAATCTTGAGGTGATAAGGAAGACAGACATCCAGCTGTCACAGGAAATGACCCTGAAACTAAGTGAAATGTTCCACTAAGAAGCAAATACACCTTTGCTAAAAAGTGCTGTAAATGCACAGCAGAAAATGTTACTCACGGATGCTATCAAGGAGGGGGTGTGTGTTGAACCCCTGTACACCAAGACAGCAGAAATGAAGCACCTCAGAAATTGTTTTAAAAGGATTTGGGGCACTGTGTAAATCCTAATTCATAAGGATGCAGCCTGGTGGGTGAACTTGGAATGAAAGAGGAAATAATCTACTTGGTGCCAGATTAAGGGTGAAATGCTGTTTCACATTAGCAAAGGTGCACGGGAACCAGCTGGTGAGGACAGCAGCTCCAGCAGCTGATTTATGGGTCCCAGCAGGACTGGAGAGGGTGAGAAGCAAAGGCTGGCCCTGGCAAGCCAGCCAGCCCGTCCCCAATTCCCCTGGCTGATGCTGATGGAGGACAGTTTGCTGGGCCTTGCCCCTACTGCAGCTCTCCTGCTTTGAGCGGCTCTAGCCCTGGTGGCAGGGGGCAGGAGCTGCTGCCTACCCAGCTGATGTATTCGTCAAGTCTTCGCCTGGAGCAGAATTAGGGATTTCCTGTTCTCCTCTGGCCTTGCCACAGAGAGAGCTGGGAGAGAGGATCCCTGCGCTCTAAGAAGAATTAGGTTGATTTAGGAGGCTCTACAGGAGGGCTGCGGTGAGGAAAGAGTTAATACAATAGGTTTTGGCATTTGACAGAGAATACTTATGTTTAACCATTCATAACTAAATCACATCAATTTAAGTGGATTCCATGTATTTCTGACTCTCACATTAATCTCTATGCAGAGAGAATGTCTAAATATTTGTCTCTTTCAGTTCCGATATTGTAATTCTCTACAAAAACTCAGGGAATCCCCCCCCCTCTTTTTATCCCCTCTCCTTCCTCTCTCTTTTCCTACCTTCTTTTCTTTATTTTATGGTAGAAGAAAGTGGTGAAAGACTTTGGATGATCATTTAAAGAAACAGGGATTTAATAAACCCAGTGTTTGGGTACATCACAGCTTTTATGTTGGCGCTGAACTCCACATACATTAAATCCACATCATCTATCAATCTTACAGTTGCGTGTCACTTATGAAAATCTACTGAGTATTGTTTTCATCTCGCCTTACAACATGCAGCAAAGCCTCATGAATACTGAAGAGCATTGTAAATACTGCACATCTTTTATTTTTAAAGGTCTAGACAGTTTGGAATGGCAAGATTTCTTTGTTGAAAATTGCAGCTTAAAGCAATAATTCCCAGATTCCTCCTCCCCTAGTTTTTTCATTCTGTGTGCAAACAAGCAGAAGGACTGCTCTGTGTCATTAGTAACACCTACAGTAGTGCCGCCGCTGCCGCAGCTTCACCATAGTAGTGCTCTGCCCGTGCTAGCCATTAATCCAACCCGATGCTGGTTCAAGTGTGATATTATTATTCAAATTCCATCCCACTAGGAAGCAACCAGCTCTGAGATGTATCTATTCATTTCGACTGCTTTATTGAAATCTGACAACCTGCTTTTTCTACATTTTTGAATACTGCAACTTTATGACCACACACTGCCATCACCTTGCTCTTATTTGCCTCAATAGCCCTCAGTAGTGGATCTGCCATGGACTGGATTTAATAGAACAATATTTTACCGTTAGACAGCACCTTTCATTCTGAAGAATAAAGCCTCATTGAAATTCAGTCATCTTGGGGGCCCACGGAGGCACAGCTTCCGTCAACAGGGACATTTTGGCTGGGGTCACAACCCAGTCTGTTTTTGCAGAGTGCAGAGCAACCTTTAGCACACACACAAGCCAAGAGGAGCTGTGCGGTGTCATCCCAGACACCATGGCCACCTAGTATCTGGCCCTCAAACTGGGGTAGAAAGTGGGTAGCCAGGTCTCCTGCCATCCTGTTGTGCTGATGTAGTATGAGCACGCCCATGTCCAGGAGCATGGGCTGCCTTCTGCAGTCAGAAATATCCCTCCTGCAGTACACATCCCCAGCTCCAGGCAAAGCCAGGAACAGCAGGGAGGTATGATCAAAGGGAGGTGCAAGAAGTTGACTAAACCTTCTGAAATGTCCATAGAAGCCTGAATTTGCCTTGAGTCACCATGTACGTGAGGGAGGGGGGAGGCTCAGCATGATGCTTACTTTACAGAAATCTTCTGAATAAGGTTGATGTCTCATTGGTTTCTTTTCTATTGGGTTACTATCATTTTTATCTTGTCAGTCCTACAAACCCATGTTTCTGTGCCACCAGCGTATCCTGCAGTAATTATAGCTTATCATAAGCTAAGAGCTAACAGTAATCTCAGCAAAAAAAAAAAAAAAAAAAAAAACAATAAAAATAAAAAAAATCACCAAACCACCACCAACAAAACCATTAGGATCTGACTACTAATATTTCTGTTTCTATTTCCATGCAAGGAAAGGTAACTTCTTTCTTCCTACAGACACAAAAGCAGAGCCCCCCTGCCATCATGCTGTGAGCTGCACTGAAGTGTGAGCTATTTGGGATGTTGAGAAGCCTTCTGTGATTTCTGTAAACTGGAGGGATCAATCTGCTGCTACTTGTCCAGGCAATTCAACTTCAATGATAGGATTAAGAGCTACCATTTCAATTTCCTAGAGGCAGGAACAGTAAGTAGTCTGAAGTCTCAGCCATAAATTATCAAATTAATGAAGGGTAGGTACCTGAAGACTCAAGGACCAACCTGTTAAGACACCTTGCTACTGACTCAGAAGCAATTCAGAGGAGTGCTCCAAAGCTGCAAAGACTCCCCTCATACAAGCTATCCGTGAATGACTATTGCGTTATTATGGCTGAGGTGACAAACCAGTGAGGTATAATTTCAGGGTATTGCTGTTTCTCCCATCTAGCTTTGCTTACGAATATTGGCTCGGGACAGGCTTCAGCTCAGTTTGAGGCAGGGCTTGGTATTATGCTGACTTGGGCTAAACTCAAATTTTAAATCGAACTTCCCTGATTCAAAGGAATCAGGATGTGAAACATCCACAGGTGTCATCTTAGGTTTGTGAAACCAAAATTCGATAGAAGAGGTTCTGTGAAGCCAAGGCATTACAGGTGTCTGTTACCAGGAAAAGGGCCCTTGCTTACCATTTCCAGGCTTTTGGTGATTCATATGAAGTGGAACCGAGACACAAAGCATCTCTGCATTTTGAGTTTGACAAACAGATGTGAGTTCATGAAAGCAGCACCAAAACCTCAAGAAATGTAAGTGATGCAGAGGGAAAGAATGCACAGAGTGTGCTACCTCCCTCCCTCTGCAGTCCTGTGCACAAACATTGTACTGGCCTGATTTTCGGAGGCTGGGGTGGGGCTGCTCACTGCATCTGAAAAGCAGACCTTTTGTTTAGATCTGCAAAAAATTTGCAAGTTTGTTAGTTCATCAAAGAAATCTAATCCACCTATTGTCTTCTGATCTTTCTCATAAGATCCCTCCATATGAATAGAATTGCTTTTAAAAGCACCGTCCCTCCCGCGCTCCACCCCCCCAGCATTTCCTGTCCTCTCACCTTAAAAAACAACTCTGAGAACTTTTTGACCAAAGCAGCCATGTGGAGCCAGAATTGTTTCAGTTTTATGCAGGGCCTTTGCTCACATCCTGTCGAGTGTTAAAAATCCCTCAGCTGCTTTGCTAGGACCACCCGGCTAGTTCTGAACCACATCTGACAAAATGATACTGTTCACTTCCAGAACCCATCACACAGTTATTCTTGGATAAAAGGTAAAGCAAATAGCAGCCAACTGCTCACTGCTGCAGAAACAAAGACCATCTAGCCATTTATCAAAGCTTCAGACAACCAGCTTGCTTTAAGCTCAGCCACCTCTCCCATTACAGCTTTAAACGATAACACGCTATAATATCAGAAATGACAAATGGAACCGGGGGCCTAACCTATACACAATCAATACCTGCTCTGAAATAAGAACCATCTTTAAAGTATTGACAAAGGGAGCAGGAATACGTATAAAACTGCAATTTTTTCTTGAATTGTTTGGTATGGCCACTGTCAACATTCATTTGTCCATGACATTCTTTTTTTTTTTTTTTCATGAGAGCAGCAAAACCCCAGGATGTGCACCTATTGTCAGGCCATTACAGTCGCCCCGTGTCTACTGCTTATGGGAAGGTAAGAGGAAAGGGCCAATTGCAAGTGACTCCAGCAGAGCCTTCCGCTGCAGATTAGAGTGTTATGCTGTGTGCCAAGCAATTTGGCTTTCTGGTTCATTCTGAGATACATCAGAGAAATTCAAGATGTCATCAGCTTCACTCATTTTGATGGTGCTCCTCCAGCTTGGGTCAGAGGAGCTTTATTTAAAATACACCCATTAACCCTCTACAAGAGCAGAATAAAAATTCCGTGTTCAGGTCATAAAGGGAAGGACCTTCCTCTGAAGGATTGATGAAGGAAGCACCTTATGGGCCAGCTACTTCCTCCTCCTGAGTTTAATAATAATACTTTGTACATTTATAGCATCTTAAAATGTTCGCCACATTTCTGATACTCTATGAAGAATTAATAACAATCCAAAGTGCTCTGCAAATGTTCATATCCCCTTACAGATGGGGAAACTGAGACAGAGCCAAGTTGAATGGCTTGCTGAAGGTCACGCAGGGCGTTGGAACACCTGGCAACAGAAACACAGTCTCCTGGGCCATTGTTTGAAGGTCAGATCTCTCTTCCTCTGCCACACCATTTTGCCAGAAGAAAGCAAGGAGTAAGGAAAGTGACTTGTGAGGGGAGTTAGTCACGCAGTAACAGTATCTCCAGACTAAGTGTGCAACCAAGGAAGTATAATAGAAAGGACTGTGGTCTTGGTGTCAAGGAAGCAGAGAAGAACTGATCACCAGAGTCTTCCACAGCACATAGTGAAGTTAATGACCTTAGAGCCTTTTCTAGACATAGGAGTAGCCATCCCCATTCTTTATAACCTTAATACCCATGCTGTTCCAGGGTGCAGGTGGCTGGGTGCAGTGGCACAGCCCTGGCACGGGGCTGGGGCACCAAGCGCAGCCACGAGGAGGCTTTGCCAGCTGCATCCCTCCTTGTCTCGCTGGCCGATTGCTGCTGGCCAGGTCGTTGTATGCCGATTCACCAGCTACAGCTTATGGAAGGAAATATCTGGAAAAGTGATTATATTTTGCTCATCAGTGCTTCAGAAACTTCAAAGTAGCAATGACTCAGAGAAGGGAGTGCAAATAAAGCAACAAAGGCAACTGAGCAGCTGGAGATCAGCCAAATGTTCTTGAAGGATAACCTAAAATATGCCACACGTTACTAGTGAGTAGGACACAACTCCGGGGAAACCCTATTTAGAGCAAGATGTTAAAAAAGAGTGAAAAAAGAAGTGAGTGGGGCACAGGGGATCAGTAGCAGAGGAGTTGGGGCACAGGAGCAGACCCACAGACCTGCTCTGGGGTTTTCACGTCACCTCACTGCAACCATAACAAGTGGGAGTAAGCTTTAAAAGGGCTGGCCCATTTTGGTTAGGCCTTTCAAGTTCTCGGGTGGGAAATGGCATTATTGGTTGTCATTACATGTAAATAAATAAGTACACCCACTCCTGTTTTGGAGGCAACACAAAACAGGAAAAAAGCTGCTACATGATTTCAGGGGAAAAAAATGCTTCTGTCTCCAGCCTTTTACTCTTCCATGAGGGGCTGGTGACTGCTTTATTTGGCAGGGCTCATTTCAGAAAGATTTCAGTCTGTGCTAGGATTAGGCTGCTCTCTGCTTCAATGAACGAGTTGCCTCAGATGAAGAACATGACAAGGAGGGGGTGGGAGACACAGGATGCTCTGCACATGTCCCCCCAGCTCCGGGTGTTTCCTCATGGAAAGACACCAGATGCCAGCGCCAGATCCGAGGCAAGAGCTCCACTACTGAATCTGCTCTGGTGAGCGAAACCACAGCATCCACTTTCCAAGCACTGGTGTGGTCTGGATAATGTGTTCACAACAGGAGGGAGGAGCAGTGACAGGCCAAGTTTAATATTGATTTTAGCATTGCTGGACAGATTAGGCCAAAACAGTATAATCCGTTAACCCCCAAAAGCAGAGGAGTCAGCAAATTTGCTGGAGTTCTCTATTCAGGACACTCGGCTCCTCAGCTTTTTATCGACATTTACCTGCAAAGGGGATGCTGCATGACAGCTGGTGTGGCGTGGTGGCACGGCTGGGGTGGGATTTTCTCTGTGGCCAGTCCACAGCTCTATCAGCAGCAACTGGAACTGATGGATGGGAGGGAGGCTGAAAAACAGGTTGGAAACCCCAGCTCCATGACTCTTTTGGTGTAGAAACTGGGCCACTAGGCTGCTGCAGACTGGGGCATTGAGGATTCAACAGGAGGAAAATCTCTCTGTGCTAAAAGCTGTGTAAAGCTATTATTATTATTACTATTTACCACTGTTATTACAATATTGCAATATGCATCCTGCACCAGACCTGTTTTTTTTTTTAGTAACTGGGCCTGTAATGCTCTATAGGGTTTGAACTGCAAAGAAAGTGCAAGCTAAATTAGATTAGCATGGAGCAGTAATATAATGAACAGAAGGTTAAAAGAGAAAAAACAATGTAAGTCACATTATTAAAAAACTCTGAAGAGCAGAGCAAGAGCAGAGATGAATATCATATCAGGATTTTGGAAAAAGGGGTGGAAATTGAATTGAGAAATGGAAGACAAAAGCATCTGGGGGAATGTAGATACAAAAAAGGTTTAATTTTTCAAGGGTTTTCGGGGGGTGAGGTGGAGGTAGGGTCTTAACAGCATTTTTACAAGTGTTTAAATAGGTTAGAAAAGAATCAAGGCTTTAATCTGTTGAGGTTCTTTTGAAAAGCCTGCTAGGATTTCATCTCAAGATGTGCAAATACCCTAAAAATCTGGCCCTGATCATTCAAGGAAATTGAATTATTTTCTAGAATAAAAGTTACCTTGCAGTCAGTCTAAATTCTCTATGCAGTTATCAAATTAAAACAAAATGAGCAAGGAAAGCAAATAAAATGAGGGCATTTGATGAAGCAGCTCTCTCATAAACACTGTTAAAACAAAGACACAAACACAGCCTCGGTCGGTGACTTAGTTTGCTGAACTTTTGGGAGTTTGCCCAGACAGCAGTATGCTCGCTCAGAGTTCAGGTCAAAATCTTTGGTGGAAAGAAAGGCAGGGAAGGAAGAAGTATGAGCTGCAGCTCCTTTACCCCTGCTTTCCTGCATGTGTGAATGATCAGAGCAGAAGCTGCTGAAGTACAAAGCTCCAAAACTAGATTAGGAGGCACAAGAGGCAAACTCTTGCACATTTACATACAGAGCCTAATGACTCTTCACCTCTGTAGGTAGCTACACTCCGCCATCCTAGGATTCATAATTTTTGTTTAAGCTTTTTCTGCAAAGAGAGGCAGGCTCTCAAGGGAGATATGGGTTGACTATTGAAGCAATGATTCACAATGGTGGTATCTAATAAATTAAGTGGACCTACACCTACTCTGTGGCACAGCACAACCTCTCCCACCTTCCAAAACAGCTTGGCCACATCTGTGCCACCTGTGGGGCCACCTTCCTGACTGGCATCACTCCCCTGTCTTTGCCTTAGCATCATCCTTGCACAGTTCCCCACAGCCAAGGAGGGACGGACGCATCTCACAGTCTTTCTGGGACGTGTAATTTAGTCCTCACTCTGCTAAAACAAATGCGCCACAAACTGAGAGGTAGACTATTCTCAGACTCGCCGAGGTAAAGCAGATGTGCCTGCAAAACGGGTCCGTGAGCTCAGTCCTTGCTGAAGATACTTGATAGCAAAGGAAGCCTCAGCACCGTGTGATGAGGCAGTTGCTACGGTAACTACTTTTTTCCTTTTAGAGAAAAGCCAAGTAAACAAGCATGTAAATAGACTTAAGAGCCACGTAAATTGTTGGTGAACCTATTCTGGTTACCTTGACGATAAAGTATCACTCTTCCAGGATTTAAACTTTCTTTGGCGTGTAAAGAATATAATATGCTACGACGGGAGGCAGCTACAATTGGATCATCTAAGTTTTAGGTCTATCTTCTCTCTTTTTGCATTACTCTTCTTTGCAGGGTGTGAAGGCATCCCGTGTAGCTAAGGCACATGGTGTACCAAGTTCAGCATTACTCTTACTAAGCAGGCTACTCAGGGAGGCAGTGACTTGTACATATGCACACTAAAAACAGAGGATGGAGTGGATGTCCCCCCACCGAGCTCTTTATTAATTAGACTAACAGTAGTTAAGCTGCAATCACTAGTGTGAACTAAATTTTAAAAGTGTTGCTTTCTTTCCAGGTAAAGAAAATGATATGGGTAAAATACAAATTTGATGTTTAAAAGGACAACGTCCTCTCCTGGTCCCTTAACCTTGGCTTTGATCGCACTCATGGAAATCAGACCTGTACAGGATTAACTATATCTAAAGAATTTCTGCTGGCATAAAACTGGTGGCGCCAGCCAGCTCCACACTCACCCCAGTGAAGCACTTTGCCAGGCTGTAGGTTTTCCTTCCATGCTCTGCCCTGTACCAGCAGCAGGGCAGTTCCCACTGGCACGCACGATTTGCGCCCAAGGAAGACAACGAGACACTCCTTTTGCTTGTCAAGCACAGCAGAGGAATTCCCAAAACAAGCTAATCACTGGAAACACCACCTCAGGGCGATGCTGCTATGGGTGTGGGAGCTGCACTGCCTCTGCAGCTGGCACAAGCACTGACTCGTAGCCCAGACGAGGCCGGCAGTGCGACGCCAGCCCGACTGCCACACCGTGCTCTGTTCTTTGCAGGTGCTCCCAGCACTCAGCACGCACTATACAAACCTTCCCAACGAAAGACCGTGCCTGCCCGTACGCAGCCTCTCTTAGTGCTTCAACCAGCACAGAGTGATGGAGAATGCCCCGCGGTGTTTTACCCCGAGCCTTCTCATTTTTCCTGCTGTTCCGACCGCGGCGGCTGTTGCTGCAGGAACGGAGCCCCTCGTGCCTGTGCCGGAGTGGGCTCTGCAGCTGCCACAGCTGACATCAGGCAGCGTAACTATTTCAGCCCTGCCGGTCCTCAGCAGGGGTCACAGCTGACAGCAGACTTAATAAAATTGGCTGGGGTTGGGTGACTAAAATGAAACATCTCAGCTGAAAAAAAAAAAAAGGCAAGATTGAGGCTCATTCAACAGCTTTCTCTTCACATAGTTAAGGGAGAGCTTCACTACAATTGACAGCTAATTCAGTACACATCTCATAATATATTATCTCCCTGGCTATATGACAAGTCTAGTGAGCAAGATGCAAATGAACACTTAGGCAGGTAAGTTCTTAATGTCACTTTAAGACTCAGTGCGGCATCACTGTCTTCTCCATCTACCGGATGAGCTCCGTAGTGATGGAGCAGTTGTGGGAAGGTAGCAGCAGGATGGCAGAGGAAATGGAAGGTAAAAGAGGTTAATTTATGGAAATTATCTAGGTCATCCAGTAAGTAGGACATGTCATGCACAGCTTTAAAAAGTACAATAGTAATTTATTTAGAACCTGATTTTTTCAATAGATAGTCAATGAGGGTTATCAGGAGTCATGTAATTGTTTTGATCTCCCCATCACAAAATGAACAGCAGCATCCTGAGCTGATGGGGGAACTTCCTGAGTTGTTCACCTACAGTGAGGCCTCCCAGAGGAGAGGCAAAGATTTGGCTGAACCAAGGACCAACGCAAGTTACGTGTGATGAATTTGTGGGTTCCTGCAGCATTTCGCAGCAGTGTGTGTCACTGGGACTGCTGGGCGGGCTGAGCTTCTGGCAGATCCCAGGAACACCAAAAAGAAAAAACCTTGGCAGAATTTCTAAGTTCAGAAGTACATGTGATTTTGGGGGTGAGGGGAGTGCAAAATAAGAACAAAATAAATTCTGTGTAGAGATGCTAATTCATTCCAAACTGATTTAGACTTTCTTCAGTAGCTAAGAACTAATTAATCTTTTCCTTCTCATTAATGGTACATGTAAAGAAGCAGTCTATTATTTTTTTTTTTTTTGGCTACAGACAGTAGCTGACATATGACTAAGGATTGTATGAAGCATAGCTCATAGCTCGTTCTTTTTTATTTTTTTCTTTTCTCTCTTTTTTTTTTTTTCTTCTTTGCTCTCCTTTTAATGCTGAAATTGAGAGCACAAACATGGACTCCTGGACTGCAGAGCTGCCTGCACTAACTTTGCACAACCTCTTTCACTGCAAGGAGCATTAAAGGAAAGTAATCTATGGGACACACAGGGCACAAATAGGGAAATTTGGATAAAAGTGGGGACACATTGAACACTGCAAGAATTAGGAGTGGTCCCAGGTTTGGGTGAAATTCCTGTGAGCATATGCCTGGTAAGTGCTGAATAAAACGTTCACTTATCAGCTCCATGCCCTACTCCCCAGCTTTGTTTGTGGCCCATGTATTTACCTATTTTCCATCAATTCCTCTGTAATAAAGCCACGCAACCTTCTGCACTGATTTGACCTAAACTATTTTTCATTTTTACTTTTTAAGCAATTAGTTAAATCAGTCAAAAAGGTGGCATGGACAGATACTTAAAAATAGATATTTTAATATATATTTTAATAATCTAATAATAGATGAACTTTTTTTTTTTTTTTTTTTTTTTTTTTTCCTCCACATTTAAACCCTTCTGAAAGACTACAGCTACAACTAGCAGAGGTGGTTTAAAATAAAAGTCTTTCAGCTGTATCCTTTAGTTTCAGCTTGCTCTTTGAAGGAGCTGCTGGTCTATCAGAGCATCATAATTCTGAATTTTCCTGGCTTAATTGGTTTGTTTTGTGATGGTCTCTGTGAAAATAAATTACAGGGGGTTTTGTTGTTGTTTCTGTTTATTTTTTTTACTGAGATAACTACAAATTTGTAATGAGAATATCTTTTGTAAAGATAATAGGATGGATCTGCAGATCTTTAATCAGTTTTTAATTACAGAACCCAGTGACTCAAAACCTCCAGTACCTGACTTGGTGCCTGTCTCAAATCCTCCTGCCCTGCTCTCCAGCTTCTCCTCCCGCTCCATCGGCAGGGTGCCGATGTGAGTGAGGCCAGCCAGCGCAGGGAAGACTTCGAGGAGTTTTCCCATTCTGAATACTGGTCTTTAAACACTGCTGGCAGAAGGCGGCAGGCAGTCAGCCTGTGCTATCGGTGGTTCTGGACGTGTTTGCACACCGCTGCAGGTGGCTCTGCAAGCCATCTCTGCAAGGTATCTCACCCTTCGGGAGGTGGTTGATATTTTTCATCCATTCTCAGCTCACGGAGTCATCACACTCCATACCAATCTCGGTTTGCATGTGTTATAGATAATTTTTCTAGCCACCGTAACTGTGTGCTTATATTTAAAAAAATGGACGGCAATGGAAATAACTTTTTTTTTTTTTAATGGCATGGTTTTAATTTTGTCGTTTCTGAGAAACCAGATTCATGACTCTTTGCCTTCTATTTTCAACAAGCTCTTCCTCTCCACCTGCTGCTTGTTACACTTGTTGCAAAACCCAGTCTGAGGCTTTAGGCTGCTCACGGCAATGCTCACGCTCATGCTCTTGAGCTGGTCATGTCTGAAGTGAACCATCAGCACGAAAAGCAGCCAAGGCGCTGAGAATCAGCCCCCGGTAACTCATTTCCTTCTGCATAGCCCAAAGTGTTTGTGATTATTTGCAGTAAAACTGTATATTTCTGATCAATTTTTTGGATTCTCATGTTAATGTAATTTCAGCAGAATATCAAAAACAACTCTATTCTGGTTGGCATGACATATATTAATTGTGCATAAAGCTCGGAATCAATTAATTTAAAGTAATAATTTGTATAAACATCCTAACAAAATTTTAAAGGGTATTAAACACCCTGTTTTATAAACATAACACTTAATTTGAAAAAAAAACATTTAGAAGGTAATGCATTTAGGATAAGTGCACAACACATGAAAATAATAAATGAAATTTTCCCAGTTTAGAAAATGAATGTAATTAATTAACATTTAAATTACATTTTTAATTGCAATCATGCCCTCCCAGGGGACTCATAAGGGACCATAATTGCAATTAAAAGCATGTGGATTAGATAATAAAACAATGCACACTGTCTGAAATGTGCGATTTAAAATGGAAAGCAGACATTGTTATCGGCACATCTAACTTAATTGTAGCCATAAAGCAAATGTGCTGTACAAAATAAAATTCACATACGGGAACATTTAATTCTTGAATCTCTTAAAGGGGACACGCTTGAGAGCACATTTTATGACAGGTTCTGTTTGAAACGGCCCTTTAAGGCTTTAGTATTCAGGGATAGCACTTTAATGTTTTTGCATTAATAAAAGCATAGCTGAATGTTCCTATTAAAATACACAGATACATTTAAGTAAGAGATGAAACCGAGTGTCTAAAATTTAAGTTGCAGAAGGCACAATTATATTAGGAGCACATTTTTCTTTGTTCTGCATTGTTTGAAAATTGTATTTGCCAGGGGTGAGTTGGAGAGGCACTACATTTCCAGTGCATGTAGTGAACAGGCAAAGGTATCTGATAAATAGGTGTTTGCCAGACAGATACAAATTTGCTCTGCCTTCTGTGTGGTCACCTCTCAGGCCAGCAGACCTTCATCAGAATATCGACGTTCTGGTTTTCCTTGGTGCTGCACTACTGCTTTTTGATAAATAACAAAGGTTTTAGCCCTTAGTGCCACTAATTCTTCATTTTTCAAAAACTTCCACTTCATCTCAACACAAAGAGAAGAAATAAGAAGCTCCCAACAAGAAAGATCTTTCAGAAAGAAGGTTGAACTCCGGTTTCGGGATACCAAGTAGTAAATGAAGACATGAAGTCTCTGGAGGGCTGTGTTCCCCCACAGACCAAGCAGTATTAGTTACTCTTTGCTGGGGAAGTCCTCAGTGAGTGTAAGTTGCACGATACACAGACCTGAAGGTCTTTCACCAAGTTTATGTGTCAGAAGCCTAATTCAAGAATGACAGGTTTTCAGAAATCACTGATTAGTCTCATTGCTGAGTGAATTACTACTAGGTGCCAAGATACTAATTGTGACAAGTGTGTTATAAAGCTGGGACAGTACAGACTGAAAATGGAGAAAAGTTTAGAAGCTGATGGAGAAATGGTTCCAGAACATGATAGAAATTTTCTGCATGGATGCTTCTTTTTGCCATTTACTTTCTATCTTAAGGGACAATATCTTTTTTTCACCTAACCCAGATACAAAATATGGCTCTATCCATAAGTTTATGTGGCAAATTTTGATAAATACAATGCTTTGGTAGATGAGGTTTGGAGTTAACTCTGATGTGGGAGAACACATCATTTATGGAAGCAGAGGGGAAAAAAAAAAAAAAAGGATGAAGAACCGAACCTTTGAATCTTTCAGTTCATTAACTGATACTGCTCTAATTCCTGTTAGTCTACTGGGAAAATGCTGATATAATTGTTGATAATATTCACTGTGACACATGCTAGGATGTCTGCTCTATTTTCACCCTGCTTAAGACCTTGACCTAGGAAGGAATAGAGAGTTTAAGTGGTAACACACAAAATATAACCTCTGCCACTCAGGAAGGAAGTTATTTGGTATAAGAACATATCTGTAATACATATTCTTATATATTTTCCTATGTATATATTACAGATATATTCTTATATATATTCCTACCTATTAAAACACAGCGAGAATCGGAAGGAAACGCATGTGCAGGGTCCCTAAGTTATCCAAGTATTTTCCATTTTAAAATGTTTGGGAAACCTTGAAGTTCTTCCATATAATCTTTCTCACTAGTTCTGCTGCAGTCCTTGGACAGCACTATATATACAGTATAAAAAATAGTGATTGGTTTTGAAGGGAATAGTAGTACAATATTTCTAAAGGGTTAGAAAAGTTACCCTGAGTGTGAAATAATGCTGAAAGCTGAATACCGCAATTGGAGGTAACTTTTGAACTGGAAGGAAATATTTTACTCTGCAAATGCTCAAAGAAATAAATAGCATTTTTATAATACAAAGAACCAACCATATAAACAAACAAAAATCAAACCAAACAAATGAAAGAAAAAAGAAACCACCAAGAATGATCATTAATGTTAAATGGAGAGTTATCTGAAATGGGATGCGTATGGGGCTTGTGTAATTTGGTATTCTGTGCAATAAAGTGTTCGTTCTCAGGATTTTATCTATTGTTTAAGGCATTCAACACTAAAGGGGTATGGTGACCTGGCCAAGCCAACCTTTCAGAATTGCATGAAATACAGAAAGTAAATATATATATTTATATTGGAATCCACACAGCATTCACCCCACACTGGTCACCCACAAAAAAAAAAAAAATAAATTTCCAATGCCCTATCAGTGGTTTCTGCCATGCAGAGACTTCATTTTTACAATGCAGGTAATGATGTGCTATAATATTTGTGGTAAGACACTATGAGGCAAGCCAATGGCAGATGATCTGTATGCACATCTCCTTGGCTTAATGACAACATAACAAAGTTTTATGTTCGTTATGTTCTCATTCCTCAATCCCCTTTTATAGGTCTCAGATGCTGATCCCGTCTTAGGGAGCCTTCAATTTTGGTGAGCTCACCCGTTGTCCAGTTGGACAAAGCACGGTTTGAACTGCCTAAGGCAAACAGTTAATCACATTAGCAGACCACTAACATTAAAACTGGGAAGTGACAAAAAGTAAAGCAACACTTAGATTTGCTGTTGGGAAACACATTCAGATTGAATTTAATTTGGATAGTCAGAAAATAGGGGCACCTGTCAGTTTCTAGGTAACACGGGGATTTTTTTCTAGCATCACTTACTACCTTTGGGAAAAAAGCTCCTTTCTGAAGCCAAAAAACCTGACAAGGTGTAACTCATACAATGCATTGTGCTGCATTACGATGGCTTACATTGGTTCATGTCTTGTCATATGACAATATAACATGACACAAAACTGCATGTACATTGCATTGGAGATTTATAAAACAAAGCTTCCTTTGCTCAGAACTAGAAGGGCTGTATTGTGAACCGCTTGCCTAGGAGGAGCAGACGTTTCTGAGCCGTGCACACAGTCTATAAAATATGCACATCCAGCCCTCAACACGAGCACAAACTAATAGAATCGGAGAAGCAGAACTTTTCATTCCGGCAGGATTTCACTACTGGAACTTTGTAACCTTGCGCTTTGATTTTGTTTTTTAATTAATTGCAAAAACATGGAAAATGCAAAACAGAAACACAGGGTAGGAAAGTAGAGGAAAAAAAAAAAGAGGTAAAGATAAAAGACAGAAGAAAATTAATTGTTAATTATTTATTAGACGGTTCATTTGCTTACACCTACATTACAGTGTTGATGTTTTAACCCACTGTGCTCATTCCTCAAGTTTGACCTCAGCCACATCGTTAGCTGATTTCCTTTTCTTTTGTCACTTCTCATTAATTTCATCAGCATTTTTTTTTTAATTTTAAGATAGAAGCTATATGTAACATTATGAGTAATTCTTATGGGATACTCCTTTTCTTAGCCTAACTAAATGGTAAATAAACCTGCAAATACTCAACTGTTGTTAATATGCTTGAAAGGAGACATTGTGCATTTTGAGACCCTGTTCTCTGAGGGACATAAGGCTGTCTTTCCCAAACAGTTTCCAGCGTATTGAGAACCTTTGGAGCCTCTAAGAAATCCGCTTGCTTCTTTAATCACAGTCATTCTACAGAAATTAATCTCTGTTCCTCTCAGGCTAGTGGTGAGACTAGAACCTCAGCCCTTTTTGGAGAATAAGTTTCTGAGTATAACATGCACACACAGAGGAAAAAGTCACTGGCATTTTAAAAATATATAACTGTAGCATTAAAGACAACTATAATATATCATCACAGAATCACAGAACAGTTTGGGTTGGAAAGGACCTTAAAGATCATATAATTCCACCCCTCTAACACCTTCTAAAGCGTGGTTTGTAAAATATAATCGCTGCTGCAGCCTATATAATTTCAAGATTTTTCTCTACAACTGCCTGAATAACTGGCTAAAACCATTTAAAACTTGTTTTACTTCCTTTTTTTTTTTTTTTTTTTTTTTTGGCACAGCGGTTGCAGAAGGGAGAATTGAATATGAAAAGGACTTTTTCTGCTTATTCTACTTTGGAAATTAATTTTTTTTTGCTTAACTCTAACCTTCTAAGAGAAAAGAAGTTTTTTTTTGTTGTTTTTTGTTTTTTTTTTAACTTTTCAGCTTAAAACCTCTTGCAGATTTACTGTGACACATTTAACATGCAATAAGTTGCCCACCATGAGACCCTTGGCTCCCAAGGTAGCATTTATTTTAGCCACAAAAAGGTGCAAAGCAGCTAGGATTTATATAAATGTAAAATAATTTCAGCAGTCTGACACAGGAAAGGTAGGTCAAATCATGCTTAGCACTTATGTAATTTTTTTAACTACTGAAATGTAATCATATTCTGGAGTGGGTGATCTCATCTCTAGGATCAGTGAAACTATAGCACAGTTACGTTAAATATAAAAAAGGAGAAAACCTATTCCATTTCTCAACATACGGAATAATAATAATAAAAAGCTTTTCTTTGATCTCCTTGCCAAATAAAGTACTACTCTAGCATTTGACATATGACTGCAGTGACCCTGAGATATGCTGCCTGTACATTACCTTTACTTTGTTTCAGCAAAGCCAAAATGGGTAACAGAACTCCATCATTTACACTTAGCTTCTTTTAAACCATTTTTCACATTTAGTCCCCAATAGAAAAGGAACGTGTCTGTTTCCTCCAGGTGATTTATTACGTAGTTTCTAAGCAAAACACTTTTATCTGAAAGTATAGGTCAGACAAAGGAATACTGCAATCAAAGAGACACTTGCAGAAACATTATAAATACTGTACTATATACAGCAGAAGCTCTGCACTGTCAGAAATGACTAGCTGCTCACAAGTGCTGAAGTTCATTGTCTTTTGGAGGAGCAATAGTTGCAGTTAAACTGGAAGAGTAATACCTCCTAGATTTTTTTTTTTCAGCAGTTACCTTATTTGAAAAACATTTTAGTCCCCAGAGACTGGGTTAGAGAAGATGCTTTTATTGCCTTGCCATGAGAATTTGATTTGGTTTTGTTTTGGCAAGTGGTTCTGTAGAGTCACGACTCTGTGGTAGGTAACGGGAAAGGTGGCAAGCCACCCTGCACTCCTCATTTACAAAGATGTACCATATCTACTGCTGCTTACACAGCTCTGTGATTGTCCTACCAGATACCCCCAGCCTTCAGTGTATTTCTCCTCCTGGGAAGCCTGGACAGGCATGGAAGTCCATTTGTTCCTCTTTTACACAGAGGAAAGACATAAGGAAGGCTGAGTGACATGCCCTTGGTCACATAGGAAGCCCAGAGTATAGTGAATACATACAGTATGTTGAAGTGTGAAGCTCATACTCTAATCATTAGGCATCCGACCTCTCAGGGTTAAGAAATACATATACTGAAGCAATACTGTGAAACCTAAACACATAAACCAACCAAAGCATAATGCAGGTAGAAGAGACTGGTTTCTCAAGAAGAAAGGAGAAAGTAGCCTGTTAGATAGAATTAAAGTTGTCTAGAGCAGCATAGTACGAGACCTTCAACTACATGAAAGCTCTCCTGAAATTAAAGATGAATCTGAAAACAATGGTACATCACAATTTCTAATATAAAACTGGGGATTAGTATGTCTGATCCTTCTACCCCCTTCTCAGATGAGCCTCCCTCTTTCTTTGCTTGGAGGATGTAAAGCTCTGCTTCTACTGTAACCCATTTATAAAAGCTTGCCTATCTTTTCCATGGCTCTCTTCCTGACTCCACTTTTAATCCAGACATGGCACATCAACAAGTCCAAATGTTCATCCACATTCTCACTGAATTTGTTGTGTTTTCACTTGCTATTTTCTCTAACTTGATTAAGAATGTGTATGGATGTGTATGGATGTGTATGTACAACAGGGAGAGAGAAGATGAGTGTATGGATGTGTATGTACAACAGGGAGAGAGAAGATGCAAAAGAAGGCAATTCATTTTGGTTTGGCCATCTCAGAGGAAAGAAGACCTCAGTAGTTTGCTTTAACTACAGTGCACTAAGGGAAGGGCACCAGGCTGGCTGGGGCACTGTGCTCTTACTGAGCATCAGAGGCACAGTTGACAGAAAGCAAAGGTGAGATGGGAGCAGTGGAGAGGAGAAAGGCTGAGCTTACTGCTTGACCAGGTAACAAGACGAGGAGCAGGAGCAGGAAGAGGGAAAGGAAGAACAAAATCTCCTGGGGCAAATCCAGAGCTGCCTCCAGAGTTCGGACCTTTTCCAAGCTCGACATGACTGTCTGTGGTTGACAGTCATCTGCTTTCCATCAAAATATCTTGATGTTCTTATTGGTTTTAGCTGTAGATCAATAAAGCAGAGAGTAATGACAGTTCAACAGTTTTTATCCTGGTAAAGTGACCAAGGCTGATCTACATACCTTGAGAAATCCATTTAAAATGGGGAGGAACATCAACTTCCTATTTTACAGGGAACCATAAGCATAAGCTTTCATCTTGTGTGTGGTGTTTAGACACAGTTGTGACAGGTGCCAGTGAGCTGATGGACGATAGTTCTGAGATAAGACCTTGCTTCTCTTCCCAGGCAGGATGGTGAGCAGATGCTGAGCAGAACAATGGAAAGTAAGCCCTAGAAAAGATTGTGGACGGAAGGGGGCGAGGGTTGTCCTTGCAACTGCTGACTGGAAAGGGAGTAAGAAAGATGCTGAGTGTTCAACGCTTCAGCAAATACATATACCAAAGCCGACTGAAATTCAGAAGTGCTAAAGAAATGGGAAGGCAACGTTCAATACATTATGACCTTTTCCACTATTTTCAAAATTGCAATCTTAGGGAAAAAAAAAAAAAAAAAAAGCCCACCCTCACCACATGGCTGAAAACATTATTAAAAGCAATGAATTCTTTTTTTATTGTTATGTGTTTTTTTTTAAAAGTACCATTTGGAGGAGAGGCAGCACAGAGGATGCTTCCCTTAAACTGCAGATAAGTTAAACGTTTGAAAAGAACCAATTTATCTTATTCATTCTTTTACATGCTCACTTATATTTATTTATATGCACACTTCTTTGAATTGCATTTTTTATTTTTTACGGTGTGCAGTACCTGTTAATGATCATATACAGTTATGAGAATTAAAACAGAGTCCCGCATTTCACTTGAACACCAGAGCAGCACACACACAGGATGCAGTATATATAAATAACAAAGACCTTGAATAATCACATACTCTATATCCTCTCTTACTGGAATATAAAAGCAAGCCCTAACCTATGACAAACTTAATACAAATAAGATATGAAATAAATAAAATGCACAATGCTAGAGCTCAATTTGAACTATTCAGACTTCATCAAAATATATTGGAAAATGTGTGATAGGACAGGGAAAGTCTTTGCATATAAATTATAGCTATGAAAGGATTTGCTGCTGCAAACAAGTGTAGAGATGAAACTTCCCCAAAACTTATATCAAGCATAAGATATTGTAAATAATAATTTACATTTAAATAGCACCTTCAGTTCTGTAGGATCCTGGTACATTTTGCTAACCACGAGTGAAATGCTGTGATGGGTAGATGGTGCTAGAAATGTTTTCAGCACTTCTTTGTGTATACAGCACGATATAAGTAAAGTAACTCTGCACAGAAAGAAGTTTCTGACCTCAATATGTACCACTTTTATATTAGTTAGCGTGGATACAAGAAGCCAAGGCTAAGAGAGGATAGGCATAGATAAAGAATAGATGGAACTTATAAATAAAACATGTACGAAGCAATAGCTAACGGTAGTATCAGCCAAAGACATGGCTGCCAAATTAGGGGTTCTTGTGCATATTTATATATGTGATCCACATACAATTCCCCGAACTTATTCTAATTATTTGGGATTCAGTGATAAGTTACAATCAACCAGCAAAGATGAGCTCGTCCTTACTCAAAGGAACGACCAATAAGCACAAAAAACATTACTTTTTCTCCACCATGGGATAGCACCAAGATGTATGCAGCAGAACACAAGAGTGGAAAGCTTGGCTGAGGACACCAGTAGAAAACTCTCCTTTCTTCACCCTGAGTGTGGGAAGGTGTGTGCTGTGGTGTCTGCAGGAAAGGAAAAGGGAACTCAAAGGGCTCTTAGATTCACATCTGAAAAAGCACCAGAAAACTGCTAAAAATATACTTGTAAATAATATCAATTTACACTTGCAAACTACCTTGTATTGGACAAGTCAAACCCTCCTTACCAAAGAGAAGGCAAGAGTTTTCTAATTTTAACAGTAGAGAAATACCACAAAGTCAGAAGCTGGCCATAAATGATGTCCAACACAGATTTAGGAATAGGACCCTCTGCAAAGTCCCAGGCATTTCCACATGTTCCCCTATTAGAGTCCCAGTTTGCCCTAAGCCTGACCAGCGCCCGCAGTGCCGTACTGGTGAAGCAGCACGGCAGTGACAACCTCTGAGCTGAGCCAACTCTGTCCAGTAACTTGGATTAAAAGCTGGCTGTAGCATTAAACAGGATATATATAAACAAGTAAATAAATAAACAGTAGATAGTATAAGCTTTACAGGTTTGTCAACATTAGAAATTTATATTGAGGAATTCACTGCAAAAATGTAGAGGGACTGTGGTGAGGTTGATCTCCACAGCAGCTGGCAAGGTCTCGTCTGAACCTCATTGCCAAGGTGCTAAGGCTGTGTGTGGGCGTTTGTATGACAGAGGTTGTGTGCAACAGGACATCGGCTTTATAAACTCTCCTCCAACCGCATTAAGACCTTCCGAAACTTTATATGGCTGTTGGAAGGAGACCAAAAGTGTTGCTTAGTCATTTAGAAAGCCCAGTCAATAAAGGAGGATGTAGTATATTATTTTCCAAGTATCAAAATGATTCATTTACATGTAGGCATATTTTTCAATGCGTGAGGAGGAAGAATAAAGAAACAGCGTGCTGCAACAAAATAGACATGGAGCATCAATGCTGCTCTCGTAAGTTTGACGCTAAGTTTTTTTTATCTTCTGCCAGACCGGTGTCCTGTTCCATACTGTACATCACTAAGTACATAGAAGATCATGGATAGAAGATCGTGGGTTCCTTTGATAACCTCAGTGTATTTATGAACAACCTAGGAACAACTCAGCATTACAATTAAAGAGTGAGAGAAATGTACAGTTAAAATGGAAGCTGAAATTACCTACAGAAATAAATCAGCTATGTCACGATGGAATACTAGCACTTCGCTGGTAGGAACAGATTATAAACTAGGAAATGATAGCAGTAATCCATCCTCTATGTTTATATTTTAGGAATATCTAACCTTGAGGGTTTAGCATGCGGGTTGAAGCAAATTACTCTGATCACCAATATCAATGTGACAAGCAGAGATATTATATGTCAATCATTCTGTGACAAAGATAAAAGTGAACAAGATTCATTTCATAGTTATACAGAGATGGAACATGGATTATATATTTAGTGTCTTTTTTTTTTCCCAATATACCTATCAGCACTTGCAAGTTGTTTTAGAAAGGAACTTGAAATATAATCGTTTCAAGATAAATAACAGAGAGGTTCTAAACAACGATGTAGATTCTCCTCAAAAAACCTTGAGTCAAGCCAATACCAATGGACTTTATGAAACCGAGAATTGGCTCTCCACTGAGAGTGCCCTACACAAATCAGCTGGCTTGACCTTTACTTCAGCCCTACAGAGTTTAAGTTTAAAAAAAAAAAAAAAAAAAAAAAAAAGAGAGAGAATGTGAGAGTGACCAAGAAAGGAGTATCTTAGATGTTCTCTCAGAGAGGGGGAGTGTCTTGGAGAGAGTGTCTTATACATGTGGGGTACAGACCAGCTTTACACTGACCTCAGATTTCCCTGTGCATTAGCGATGCCAGGGATGGACATGTCTAGCTCTTGGGGAACACAGAGAGGCCTATATGTGAACCCTATGCAGGCTTGGGAAAGAGCTAAAACTTCAGCTGCTGGTAGCTCTGGGCTTGCATGACAGCATAACTTTCCTCTTTTCCCTCTCATCCTCATGCTCAGCCTCCTAAAGTCTGTGTCAGCTGCATGTTCGGCATCTAAGAGCTTTCTTGGATCTCGCCCACTGGACCAGATCCTCCGCTGGTTTCCCTGCTCCTTGAACTCTTGCCAAAGGTTTAAGCTAAATGTGCGTCCAAGTGAGCCGGCTAGCTTAGAGAGAAAGAATCAAGATATATGATCGCTGCTCCCAGAAATATAAAAAAAATATTTACAGAATTGTACAAACATCCTATTCTCATTAACTCCTCTGCAGCTTTTCTGAAGATCCATTCCAAATATAACTGTACAGTATATACTTCGGAAGAAAAAATGTAAATACATGCACAAACTTCTATTTAATCTTTGGAGGAAAAAATGTACATATTGATGGATTCCCCTCTTTCCCCTCTACAGTTTAAATCATTTTCTTTAGCTGACTGAAATTAAATAAAGACCAAAAGCCAGACAACTATCACACATTATAGTATAATTCTTCCTAGTTTTTAAGAATTAGGAAAACTGAAAATCTGAATTCGGCACCAGGTCAAAACAGAGCTTGTATGAAAGATCCTATATTATGTCAGGATATGACTACATATATTACAGATCCCAAATTTTACTTTTTTATTTTTTACTGGCAATTTTACTGATATAAGTAGTCCAGAATCTTAACTAAATAATATTTCTGTGGCCTCAGTTTGAGTAATTTTGGCTGTTCAGCTATTGCTGAGGAATCTGCTCTGAACCAAACATCCTCTGCAGCACCAGTATATTACTAGCTGAACAGAAAAATATGTAGTTCCAAACATGGAGTATTTACCTGAAGGATTGTGTTCTGACTGGTTTTAAGGCTGTAAAAATATTAGGCTCAGGTTTGTTCAGACAATGTTGGGCATACATTTTGCTTAAGAAGTCTATAAATGGGGAATAACTGCTGACAGTCTAAATAAACTTCCAGCAGCAGGACAATTGCAGAGACATACTTTTCTACACAGAAAATTCAGTAAAATCAATGGATTTTAAAAGCCAATCAGGATATGATGAGACATGAAAAATATCTCTGATCAAGCTGCTGGCAGGGTGGTTCAGAAACATACCTTTGATTTGCAAGCCAGTCTATACAAACAGTATCTAAATACCCATATTTCCTCCCTGTGCCCTCCTGAAAGCCATACGTGCATGAATATTCCTGAAGGGTCATGAAAGAGGCGGGAGCTGAGCCAGGCTTTGGCTGTGACACGGGCTGGTGATGATGGCCAGGGAGCTGCTGATGCTGACCGAGGCAGAGTGGTTTCAGCCCTATCAACTTGTTAAATCTAGGGTTGACTCCCCTTCATTTTAGGCTCTATCTGCCCTCTTTTCCCAAGACTAAATTATACCTTGATGTTGTTTAATTCCACATTAGTCTAATGAAGCCTTTTCTGTGCACTTTGGTTTATATTGTGTGATCCCTCACTGTCCCTTATGCATTCAAAGTAAAACCAGTGGTACGATTGGCTGAGTAAGGACTACAGTGTTTAGTCTCAAAATACCAGCGGTGATGAAATGAGCTGTTTAACCAGATCTCGCTATTAGAACCACTTGGCCAGGAGGCAAAATCTTATCTCTGTGAACAGTGATTCCTTTTCAAAGTGAAACCACACCAGCAATAATTTAACTTTTTCTTTTAGAACTGAAAGTTTTGGATACAAACTTTACTGCAAATAACCTAAGATATGAAGCCAATATCTATCGCCACCTGTAGATTCCCCTAAGATATGCGTGTCTATGACATGTCATGAGTTTTCCTTATCTGCCAGTGGACCCAAAGGAAATGTTTCCAGGTAAGCTTTCACATGTAGGCAAAGCCAAGAGTTATAGAAGTAGTACAGGTGTAGTCTGCTGAGAATAACAGGGACATCCACTGTCACCCCACAGAAAGAAATGTGAGCAGAACCATACTCATGCCTTTGGGGACTGATTTTATATTATGCTTTCTTCATGTAGCTGCTGAATACAGGAATATCTGTTTCATGCCAGTTTTATGACATTTACAGCATTTTTGACCCAATCTCCTTCACATAGGGAAGCACATACAACTGTGGTCCAGCATTTCAAAAATAAATAATCAGGCAAAAGTAATTTGTCTTAACCTAGTGAAAATGTTGCAGAACCTACTGTATAAATATGTTTATATGTGTACGTATATGTACATCTATCTGCACACATGCTCTGCAATTCCAATGCCAGAAAAGGATGGTACTGAGTTTGGTGATGATAAGAATGATATAATGGCACTTAACACATCGGTGAGAGTGTACAAACAAACTTACATGGGAACACATGTAACGACTTTATCAGCCAATGGAACAGTATTACCACTTACATTTACATATGTTAACGCTAGGTCTCCGTTTGTTCTGATCTTGTTGATTTCCGGGGAAGATCTCCATAGAGACAAATGTTGGCATAAATCAATACATATGTATGGAAATCCATGTAAATGTTATAAATTCCTCTGCTAAGCATAAGGCAGAACGGTCCTTTTTCATAATCAAACAAATATATTTGTATTGCAGCTGTGGCAGTAAACAAAGCTAAGAGCAGGACATCCTATGCCAGACGTGATATGTTCGAGGTGTTACAAGAGAGTTCCTACCTTAAAAGGCTCAAAATCTGAACTGGTAGATATTATTTATGGCTATTAGAGAGTAGAAACTGAAACACAGATAAATCAGTTGACTTGCCCAAAGTCACTCACAGAGCCTGTGGCACAGTTGGGAGCCGAACAGATTTTCCTAGGAGGACCTCGATTACAAGATGGATCTTTTTTTTATCCAGTACAGCTGGATTCACCATGTCTTTACATGGACATGCTGGGTGGCAGAAGAGTGGGAGATGATTTCTCCCTTTCGTTACACACTCTGTGAGAGGGACTGTGAAAATTCCTCCTTTTTTTTTTTTCTTTTTTCTTTTCTTTCTCTCTCTTTTTTTTTTTTCCTTCTTTTTCTGTATTGTCTTTCCCAAAGGCCTGAAGGAAAAAACATCACTCTAAAGAGAGCCCAGAGGAGAAAGTTCATGCCCCAGGTCATCTCTCTAAACCAGATTCACACCACACTAACACATTTGATGTTGAATCCCTTGCTTATTAATGCAGCCAGATTTGTCTACTTAGTTGGCCCTCAGTTTTGTAACTCGCTGAGCCTTGCGCTGGGATTTCCTACAGCCACAGATTCTCACAGAAGGAAGGACTGAAATGACTTATTCCAGGCTAGGCAGCAGGACTCTTTAAAACGTGTGACCAAGTTTTGTGCAATACCCTTGCAATTCCCAGCTACTCTGTGTTATGCAAATTATAATTTGGCCATATGATACAGCTCCTACAGAAAGAAGCATGCTAAGTAGTGTGTGGCAGAAGCATACACAGTTAACCTAAGGAAAACACACACACAAAAAAAAAAATACAGAAAAAGAAATATAAGTTTTTCTTTCCTCTTTTCTTTTTGTTGTTAAAACATTTGTTTTATATCTCTTGATTTTTTTTTTCAATAAACACAGTCTTTTTTTGTTGTTGTTTCATGTACCTCAAGTAGGAGGAAAATTTGCTGTAATAGGCAGTGTGAGAAGCATTCTTCACCATAAGAAGAAAAAAAAAAGATTCAGCTCAAATCCTCCAGAAGCGCCCACCTAGGTGGTGCTGAAATAAAGACATTATGGTGCTTTTTCTGAATGTCCTTATGCAAACAGGACGTGGTAAATGTCTCTTTTTTGAAAAAGGGCTTGTATCTGGTCTTAGTTCTGCCCTTTGATTTATTAGGAGCTTCAGCTGCAGACCAAATAGGTTTTCCTGTCTCTGCTATCTCCTATTCCAGTCTTAAGTCATTGTGCTTTAAGACACGCTCTTTAAAGTACAAACTCTGTTACAGTGCCCTAAATAATATGTGATGCGAATAAGTGCTGTTAAAGGAGTTTCCTGTTTTGGTTTCCTTATTGGCACTCCAAGCTGAGCTAAAATCTCCAAAGGGCTTACTTGGTATGCAGATATTGAAACCAAACCAAAAAAAGATTCACGCATTTATTGTGCTGTAGCTTTAAATGCCCCTGGCAGGAACTTCATTTCTCTCCCTTTCTCCCTTTCTCTCTTTCTCTCTCCCTCTCCCTCTCCCTCTCTCTCTCTCTTTTTGATGTTTCTTCTTTCTCTCAGCCTGTCATTGACAGTAAGTGCAATCACATTACACACAGCTTTCTTTGGAAAGCCCCCTTTTTAATGATCTGGCAGTCTGTAGACACTGACTGCTTCCAGAAAAAATTTCAATCCCTCTTCCCACAGCTTCCGCAAGCTCCAATGATAAATGACACCTGTCATTCTGTCACAGACAAACGGCACAGATGGGAACGTCAGTGATATATGGCTCACCAGAACAGGAAATCAAGTTTGTTGGTTTTTTGGTGTTTTTTTTTTTTTTTTTTTTTTTTTTTTTTTAAACAGAAAAGAGCTGACCAGGACATTGTCATGAGGCTGTTCCAGGGGGCCTTGCCTGGAGGAGGGAAGGAGGCAGGCGCAGAGGAACTGGTAGTTTTTAAGTAGCAAGCTACAGTTAAAAGGCTGAGGACTGGGGCTGTCTGAGGGGCTTTGCGATTTAAGACTCAAAGTACGCCTGAGCAGCAGTCTGAGGGTGCTATTACAACCCTCACAGACATACCCATACCCACTGGTGACCCATGTCCAGCAGCCCCAGCCCCAGGCAGCAGCTGGGTGCCAGAGTTGTGCTGGCAGCACCCTGCGCCGTGCAGCTGCCTCGGGACCCGGGCTGGCCTGAGAAATGGGCTCGGATAACTTCCCATCAGCTGCGGTTGGAGTTTGGATTAGACGTATCCACAATTACATTTGATTTAATTTCTCCCAGTGATTGAACTGAACCAAAATCCTGGCTTTAAGAACGCCTGAGAAATGGGGAAATTTAATTCTGAACCCATTTTCTCTCAGACAGGTCTTTCTTAAGCTTCTTTTAAAATCACTCATGTTTTCACAAGGAAATTTTTTTTACAGGCAAATCTCTTAGCCTGACTGAGACTTGCAGCCCCCTTTTCACCGCCAGGAAAGCAGACAATAAGCTCAGAGCTCCAGAAGAAACTGCGCAGAACTTTTTACCCTGCACTGCTCCTTGATAGGGGAATCAAGCCCTGCCCCATGGCTCTTCCGGCAGGGCACCAGAGGTGCTGCAGAGCAAGAGGGAGCCCACTTGGTTAGCAGGAAACTAAAGAACCTGTAGCAGCTGTGAGAAGGGAAAATCTCCCTTGGACTGCACATGGAGAAGAGAGAGCAGGACTTTAACACACAGACGGAATGGCTTTTTTCTCTAATCCCAAAGTGGGCACTTTTAAACAAATAACTTGCTAGCACTGCTGTGCTGAGTGTAAAATCCTTTCTTGCTCTCCACAGCCAGCTCTGGACGATCCCCTCTGTGTGACTATGTGACAAAGCCCTTTCCGGATTTTGTTACAGAGCAAACACAATGCCAGCATCTCCCAAGACAAAGATAAAGCAAATGAACCATTCTTCTGCTGTTAGTCACAGAATTTGTCCTTATTTACAAAATCATTTCTCGTGGGTAAACATGGCTCGGTGGAATAAAGGTAGCAAAATCAGACCCAAAGAAAAAATTTCGCTTGTCTTTCTGCAGGTTCTGAAAATGCAAGGCTACATTTATAGAGCATTCCCTGCAATTCAGCTGTAGGGTTTCTGAAAAGATTAACGAATGTCATGTGACAAAATCTCCACATGCTGCAATGAAAATATATCCCTTGAGGCTGCATTTTCAAAAGGAGCTGGGTGATAATGCTGCCTTTCCTGCACATTTATTGAATTTGATGTGTACAGTTGTGTGTACAAAAAACTAATCAGGAGTCCAAAGTGACGTGAAATACAACTAAGTATGCAGGCAAAGTTAACAAAAGAAATTTCATCACAATTTAGATGCTGATTATCAGCAGCAATAGCCTAGGGAGAGCTTCAGAACAAATTCCTCAGATTTTCCAACACTATCTAGGCTACTAATATTGCTCCAGTATGGTTTCATGCTCTATATTAAGTCACTGTGATGAAATGTATAAAATGAACTGAATGACTGCTAGCCCTTAAACCTGGACGGCTCAAGATTATACATATTCAAGGCATTAATATTGAGCCTTTCATCATCCATCAATTGTAGCCCACATAGATCACAGAAAATTTTCATTGCAGGGACAGATTTTTGTCTTTCTATAAATTAAGAATAGGATTCTTATGGAAAGCAGAAAGGTGGTAATCATGCGGCAGCTCAACCCATCAAGTGCACCTATGATGTCAGTGGGTCTGGGATGCAAAATTCAACCCTTCTAAGGATATAGGAGAAAAAGTCATTGCACCAAGGAGTAGTGACTGAGGATGTGATACAAGGAACATACTCAGTGAACAGATATGTGTTATTCCAAGCAGAAGAAATGAAGGGAAGGGTATGATAGGGGATCAATGGGCCACTGACAAATTTAAATAAAGATCAAGCTCTGTCTCAGTTTGAAAGCATGTTTTTATATCTCTGTACCACAACAAATGGAGCAGCAACACAAACCCCTGCAAGAAGCTGAGGTGGAGGAGACAGCAACACACTGGTCAGTGTGACTGTACAGTGCAGGCCCAAACACCTCTAGCACTAATGACATTACTTTTCTGTAGTCCGGCAGCTTCACAGGGGCTAGTGCCAGCTTCTGCGTCCCTCATTCTTAACCTGCAACCAGTTAACTGCACATCCATTTTATAACATGACAGATAAACTGTAACCACAGATCTGAATGACAGTGAGCTGCAAGAAAATCAGTGTCCGACCTGACACATCTATTGTTTGTACTTCTGTACGGCCACACTCCAGTCTGCGCATTCCGGTTCCGGAGAAGGAACATGACTTCATAGCAAAACTTGGACTTAGACTGAATTGGAGCACCTGGGGCAAAGTTTCTTTTCTTATTCTATTTCCTGAGGATACAGCTGAGTGCGACTTTCTGGCTTCCACAGTCACTTCTCAGTTTGAAACAGATGCAGTTTTTCACTAAGAAAGATAACTTGCAAGTAGAATTTCCGTTGCTATCCTTCTCCATTAGGAGAGAAAATTAAAATATCCTTCAGGAGGGAATACATAACAGTTCTGTAAATTTAACAAGGGGTTTCTGCAAGCACTGAAGAATATCCTGAAAGTATACTACAGAACAGAACACTGTACATTAGGAAAAAAAATTAACTAGGATAATGCCAAGAAAAAAACATTTTGTAATGTCAATATTGTTGCATCAGGACAGATCTAGCCAAGTATATTTTAAGCTTTGATCAAAACTGTGAATCTGCTGAGGCAGAATTATAACCCCAATGTAGCAAAAGTCTGAAATTTGTAATGACAATTAAAAAATATTATGTTCCAGAGAGACCAAAAACCAGAGATCCTGAGCCAGTAGATAAAATTCACCAAACTAAAGCTGTGTAAGTGAGATACGACAGGGTGGAGCTTTGAAAACAGAATATGAAACAAACCCAAAAGACAATCCCGGTTGTGAGGAGCAGATTTCTAAAAGCACTTAGGGAATTTAGATGCCCAGTTGCCATTGACTTTCAGGGAGAGTTTGGTGCCAAATTGCTCTTTTTACCTTTGAGAGTCTCAAGTAATGGAATCACTCAAGAAAAACAGGACAACAGCAAACTGAACAAGCTGCAGGGTTAATTTTCCACAATGTACTAGGGATGCTGACAGACAAGCCAATGGGCCAACTGGGAAAGAACTGGGACCTGCACCAAAAATGTACTTGTCAAGCAGTTGCAGATTTTTTTTAGCTGTTCTGGGATAAAATTGACGTGTTTTGACTGATGAATCATGAGCAAAGATTGCCCAGTGTGCTCAGTTTGAAATACCAGCTTCTACCTGTGTGTGCTGGAACACTCTGTTCTCTCCTCTGAGCGTTTCTTTGGCAAATCTGTTCTTGAAGTAACAGCTAAGCACAAATCCTTCAGGGTGCAATCCTGTTCCTCTCCAGCCCAACAGGGATTATACCACTGAATCCAGCTGGGAACAGTAGCAAGCTATTAATAAGGAGACCTGGTATGTATCAAAATTTTGCAAAATAGTCATTTCTTCACATGTCCCTTGCAGCATGTTGGGACAAAGACATTTAGTGAAATGTGTTTGCTGTCATCCATTACACCTGCCAGTTTGTGACATTAGCTATCAAAATAGATGACAAACGGTGTGAACGTGGGGTGCCTGGTTGCTCCTTCTGTTGTTTCCAGACCTCTTTATCCCAATTAATTGTGCTTCTCTCCTCTTCCTTCCCCTTCAATCTCAGTACTTTCAGCTGCTGTGGAATATAATGGTGATAACAACAGACTCCATCATACTGAAGATGATGGTGACAGCTACATGGGCTTTCAGATTCCTCCTTATACCAATCTGTGTCACCCTGATTTTATTGACTTACAGAACAAATAAATGCCCATATATAATTGTGGCATTAGGGTCTTACTTTTCTATCCTCCTAAATGTTATTGGAAGACTTAGCAAGTCACAAATAGTGCTGTTTGAAACCTGAAGCAGTACCTACCCTCTTACATGGGCTGGATCCACAATCCAGGCAGTGCTGGCTGGGCCTTTCACTCTTTTTTTTTCTTTCTTTTTTTTTTTTTTTTCCTAAAGAATAACTGTAACTTTTTTTTTTTTTCTTTAATGCTTTATCTCAGGGCGTCCTGGTTGTGGTATCCTTTCCTTGAGGCCTTCCTACTTAATACGGTTGAAAATTCATCTTAATTGCACGATGGGAATGCAGAAATATACTGTGGGGTCTGACTTCTATTTCAGAGGCTTTCCTGTCTCCTGCTCAGGAAAAAACAGACAGATGCATTGTGTTCATGGGAGTGAGGACATTAATGGTTTGTTCATCCCTCGGGGAGTTCCACAAGTGAATGCTAACTGGATATTAGTAGACTTTTTAAGTTTGTTTGGTAAAGTCCAGTCTCCTCACATTTAAAAATACAAGGCAATTAGCTAACTCCACTTGTAAGTAGCTGGCTACCTCAGCTCTTTGTACAGTTGAATTACCACATATATTTATGAATTTTACTAAATCTAATGGCCAAACAAAAGCAATTGGTTGGCAAGGATCCAATCAAAAACACTTTGTGAGTATAAAAAGCATTGTGTCATATCAGCAGAGGATCCAACAGAAGTAACACGATGTGATGTGACACGACTCAAGCAATGTAATGTAACATGGCACCACCAAGTAAGCAAAACAAAGGCCAAACATTTTATTTTTAGCTGAGATGGTCATTACGGTCCGATGTCTGATTTGAATGTTTTTTGACGGACTTAAGTGGAGTGAATACTGTTAGAATTTGGCTGATGTCATGGGTTTAATAACTATTTGAATTATCCCAATCTTCTAGCAGCTCACTAAATTTTTAATATTTTTTGTTAGCTATGAGGATAAAAAAAGGCTTTCTTCTAAAATAATGGCCTAAAATGCTGTCATTGCACACTAAATGTTATAGCATGTGGACCAGACTTTTCTAATATATGTCACTGAGTGATATGTCTTTAAAAGCTTTCTGAGATTTGAACAGTCATAAGAGAAGTTGAAGACTAAGGCCTGGTCCTTGCTCCTCAGAGTAACCTGTGGCAAAAGGAGCTACACATATGGAACAACAGCTTCTTAGCTAACAGCAGGTTTGAAGGATTAGCAACGCAATGCACTGATACCTACAGCTACACTAACATCATTCAGAGTGCTGGAGATCACATAGAGACAGAAATCATGCTACGACAGAGATCCATGGGCAAGTAACATGACGAGGTTGTAGCAGAAGTTGGTTCCCCATAGGACATCCGTGAGTGCACACTGAGCAGCACAGCCCTGTGCTGATGGCCATGGGGACTTCTTCCCAAATTCCTCAGCCAGGTTTTATAGGGCCTGGCCACAGACGTAGCTGGAGAAAATAATAAAACACGAGGATGGAAGGAGGAGGCAGCAAACTTCTGGCTTTCTGTGAAGCGTCCAGTAGGCTCCAGCATGAAGTGCTAGCTCAGCCCTCAGTTCATATCAGCATTACATCCAGTAGGTTCTGGCATGTAGCGCTTGCTCAGCCCTCAGCTCATATCAGCATAAACACTTCATCACAGCTGACACGCTGATATGCTAAATGAGTAAGTGCGGTGCACAAAGAGGTCACAGAGAAGTTAACTAAAGGGATTATAAGGGACAGTCAACACACTTCAAAAAGAAAAACCCTGATAGGTGCAGAAAACATGGTAAATGAGCCCGAAGAATGCAAACCCTCTGCCGTGCACTCCATTACAGCCCTGACAGTCCAGTTCCAAACAGTTAAATATGAAACTGTCAACAAGGGCCTGTCTTAATAACCAAACTTGAGGCCTTTTATCCTGGAAGATTTATGAAGTAATTTTAAAGAGGCCCAAGCAAACATCTGTCAATAAATTGAATGCCGGCTACAGGATTTACAAGCAAGACAAGAATTTCTCATTAAGTGCACATTAGCACTGTGGGGATCATAAATAGTAAGAGGGCAGGATGCTGAGCCTCTCAAGCTGTCATTAAAACACTATCTAAGAACTAATGAGGAAGTGATGGAGGGATACTAATGATCCCTCAGGCTCCTTTCGTTCGGCAGTGAAAGAGGACCGTGCAATACTGAGTTTCGTTCTGCCACAGATGAAGGTCTACAGTACGGTAGAGAGATTTTCAGAGAGCCTCCCAGTGCAGCCTCCACCACTGTAACCCCACGCGCTGTGCATGGATCCTGAGTGCTCACTGGTGGACCAGCAAAACATCATCAACATGAGCTCTGGCCTCCAAATCACATGAAGCTCAGGGTAACAAACAGAATGGGCAAGTCCTGGACTCTGCAGCAGGTCAGTGGATGCAGTGTGGGTTATACCAGGAGGATATGCACTGCCCTGCAGATGAAAAAGCTGAACGAGTTCTTTTCCTATGGAAAAAAAATCTTGCAAGTGATTATGAGCTTCCATTTTGACAAATGGGGCTGAAGGACAAGATTTCTTTTGCCCTCCTCTGAGCAGTGATGTAGAGTCCAGGGACAGGACTTCAGCCCTCATCCGTCTCCAAGGAGGAAGACAAAGATCTGTGGCAACCACCAGAGAATCATAGGCAGCTCTGGTCCCAAGAGCTACCAATAGCCTCATCAATGAACAGATCATTCATTATTTTATTTTTATTTTTTATTTTTGTGTGCCCTCATCTGCTTCCCTGGTCCCATTCACCTTCCTCTTGCTGCTTGCTGCTCCTCACACCAGCTCCAACCTCTCAGCCTGTCTACCTCCATCCATGAGCCATCCTGACACTCCTTCTCTGCCTCTCCTTCTCTGCCTCTCCTTTCTCTCTTTGTCCTCTCTTCTCCATCAGTTTGTGCCTGCGGTGCCAGGTTACCCCTTTCACTGCCTTTTACACAACACAGCCCTGCAACCACTGCCCTCACTGTGCTTTAGCCTTGGCCAAGAAGATGAAGGGATGCAGAGACTAGAGGTGAGACTGCAGCTGCTGGTGGAAGCCAAGGCCATGAAGAACTGGAGTTCTGTCTGTGGGGGTGGTGGTGTTGTGGTGAAAGGATTTTATTGTGCCATAGCACTGGTGGTAAGCACAGAGGGTCACATGTTGTGAAGGAGGCAGCCTGCTTCTCATTCTTCACAACTCCCCATTCCTCAGAAGTGGAGGCAGTACCTTTCCTCAGCTCTCAGCCCAATTTAGAGAATAAAGCATTCAGGTGATCCCTTTCTCTGTTGGAGAAAAGGTGAAGCTTTGCTATTGTTCTCCCATGAAAGTTTGATGGAGCTTTCAAATGCCTAATTGTACTTGGGAACGCCTGATCCACGAGATTTGTATTTGATGAGAACCCAGCTGTGCCTGCGACCTTTCTATGAGCTGTATTTATTTATTTATACACAGAAACATGTGTATGCAAGACTATGCTTCTAGTAGGACCAACTTATGACATACATGGACGTCAATCCCCGGTCTTACTTTCATGTTCTGTCCAGTGATAAATGTCTGATCATGTATACAAAGTGAGGCAATTCCATGGCTTGAGACTGATGACAGCTCAATAGCCCAACAGTCAGGGAACTCATTAGGGATGTGGGAGGCCTGAGTGCAAGTTCCTGTTCTAACGAATCAGAGCAAGGACTTGATTTTGGTCTCCTCACATTCCAGATGACAGCATCTCCATCACATTGCTGGCTACTCTACACCTCCTTCCTCCCTTTTCTTGCGTGCTCATGATCAGAAGCTGACACAATTTGCCTGGTGACATGTTGGTCTAAGAGGACACATTTTTGATCCTTACTACCAACAAATCTGTTTGCTGATGGAAAATAAAAAAAGTTTTTTAGATTTTTCTGTTTTCTACCAAGATGGGAATCTTCCCCTTGCTGTGACCCTCTATAGCACAAGGACCCAAATGATTACTGAGACCTAAAAAACTATTTCTTTCAATAAGAATTATTTCTCTAGGTCTACAGCACATTGGCACTTAAACCATAATGTAGTTACGTTTTTTTTTTTCTATAATAGATATTTTTACACGCTATTGGTGCCAGAGATATATGTCTCTTTCTGAGACTTTTGTCTGCAGAAGAAATCAAATGAATGTAACCAAAGTGCACATTAGGAGAAAGACATTATATTAATGAGTGGTAACGCATATCAACGAGTTACTCTTCAGTTAAAAAACTCGTTCAAAAGATATATCATAGTTTAAACCCTTAAACATGCAGCTTTTCAAATGAGTTTGTCCATAAGCATAATTGTTAATAACTTGTATTTAGTAGATAGTTCTTCTACAACAAAATTAACTCATAAAAAGACAAACTTTAACTTTTTCAATAAAGGATACTAAAGACAAATACATTTCAGTGCATTCAGCAATTATACGAATATTCACACTCCATCCTATTTTCTCCCAGTACTGGAAATTTAATGCAATACAGGGAAGTAAACAACCTGTATACCAAAGGGTTCAGAGCTGAGCTTTTCATTAAAACAACCATAAATACCTGAACTAAATGGTGGGCAAATGTTATATGCTATATCCGGTGATTTTTTTTTTTTTTTAACGTTTATTTTATTTTCATTTATATTGCTATCTTTAACTCAGGCTATATTTCATTGGGCCGTTTTCTAATACTTTTATTAACACTGAATCAACCAGTAGGATCAATGTATTTAACTACTAGTCAGTGCAAGTCAGGATAGAAATTTCACCCAATCTAATTATTCCTTGTGATGTTATGGCAAGTATGGAAATGTATAATTACAGTGTAATTACACAGACACTGCAAATTCAGTAAGTTGTAAATTCAAGGCTATATTTCAATATTAGGTCATTTGAGTGGGTTCAAAATTAGGCAAAACCTGTTTGCTCATCACTGGTAATTATGTTGTCAACTTCTCCAAAGCCAGGCACCTCTAAGGAGCATCCAGCTGTTTAATCAGACAAGCCGCCTGACCTGTACTAGGATGAAAGTGAACTCACCAATTACTGACTGATTGTTTCTTCTGAAAACAATCATTTTGGTCTTATATGGTGCATAAGACTACTAGACAGCACCAGTGAGACTACAGTAGTTGCAAGGACTTTCCTCTATTAGGCCGGGGATGCTTTGCATTTTGACAGAATAGAATGAACTTGCATTTGTATGTAATTTCATCTGCTACTCTAGATGGGACCATGTGTAGAGAAAGATAATTTTTGGCTTGCTTGTGGTCAAGTGTCACATAAAGTCTGATTATCCTACTTTACCCTATGTAGAGAAGTTTGAACCTATTGACTGATTTACATCAGTGAGATTAGAATCAAATAACCATATCTTTGCAGCCAGAAAAGTATGCAGTTTAAGTAGCAATCCTAAATCCTGATGCAAGGAGAACTCCTACTGCACAGAGAGATACGATAGTGTCACTGCAAACCAAAGGATTTCAAGAACATCTTTAAATGCTGCTAGATTTAGGAAGAGTAAGATGTATGTGGTATGCACGTGGTAGCTGTTGGTTGAATGCAGGACACATAGGTAAAGCTGTATTTTAAAAACCAATAAGAAAGAGTGTCTATTCTGATCTGTTTCAGTAAGGCCCACCCGGCTTTAAACGTTTTTTTGTTCAACAAATGTTTTATGGGGAAAAACGCCTACAAGCTTCTAAGCACACATCCATCTGCTGTCCCAGCTGTGGATGCTAATATACATAATGGAAGAGAAATTTCCTGTTACAGATTCTTCTGTAAACTGCAAACCTTAATCCTTTGTTTTAGGTACCGATTCAACAATTTTAATATCAATAATTAAACAAAACAAATTAATTTATTTCAGCAAGATCTCAGGCAACAGGTTCTGAATGAAAACTAAAAGCAGGCTTTCTTATTTCTTCTTGACCTTTTTAATGACCCTGTTTTTAGGTTAGGATATTTGCATACATAAGGAAGGAAAGTAAGCTTTAGTATTAACTTTATCTCAAGTATAGAGAAGAAAAAGATTTTGATCTTGATTTGTAATAATACTTTGTACTGCATTGTCATTATCAGGGCTTTTAAACAGACTAGGAGCAGTTTTTGCTGTTTTGAGCCTTCTTTAGCAATACATTGGTATAAAGGTGCCCTTACTCTGAGGATCTGATCTTTTTCATTTAAACACACACCTGGTTTATGGTAGCTTGAACCAAATTTCTAATTATGAAAAGCAGGTCTGGTTTTATATCCAAATTTAGCTTAGTCGAACAAAAAAACAGGTGTTACCTTACTTTTATTCCTATAAATTAATGTTATCAGACTTGCTGACTCACAAAAATGAGGTTACAGCAATTTTAGGTATGCTGAAAAATTAATCTATCATTTGAAGAACACTGCTGTATACTTTATCTTGTATTTCTCGCTCTGATTCTTCCTCTTACATGTATGTTATCCCCATTTCTTGGCCTTGAAATGTGTTAGTGATGGTGCAATAAATCTTAGACCATCCACTTTTTCTTCTGCTGAGCTTCTGAGATGTGTTTTGTTGTTTGCAGTAGGTGAAACCTCAAAACTTCTAGGGCTGCAGTTCACATGTACTCATCTAAACTATCTTCCTGATTCTGCAAATTGAGCTAAAATTAGTAGTTGGGGATTTCAAGCACTCCCACTTCTGATTAGACTGAGAACAAAATCTCCTGTAGCACCTTAGATACTCCTGTTTCTATCATTAACTGAAAACCAGAAAGTATGAAAATTTACATATTATCTTTCCTGAGTAAAAGTGTCAGGAGCAGGGATATTCACTGTGTCATTTCACTGGGGATAGACACAGTTCATGTCCAAGACAGATGCAGAGGTGCTCTCCCCATTCCAGACTGCGAGGCTGCAATCAGAATTTCATCTAGGAAGTCGCTGGCTTCTCTTTTTCTGCTGTATTTCTAGCTCCTTCTTCTGTAGCACAGCAGCATTAGCTCTGTTCTCTAGCTTTCACATATATTGTTAAGAAAAAACTTGCCTACCCTCACTTCATTAGCAACAGCTAGGGCTGTTGTTTAGCAGTGAAACAGTTGCGTTAATGACCTGGGGAGCAGAGCAGGTGTGCAGGTGTCTGCTGTACATGTGTCTCACTCAGCTCTTCCATTACTCTAGGCTTTGAACGTTTCCCTTATCGTATATATCAAATAAAGTAGGAAGTAAAGTAAGTTTTACTATGAATGTTATCTCATTTATTGAGAAAAAAAAAAAAAAAAAAAGTGAATTCTGCTCAGGCAATAAAAGGGCCTTAGAGGGAGTGTAAATGTAATTTTCACCCTTTCAGGGCCCCCTTACTTTTCTACATAGTGTAAAGGGCTCTTGCAAGTTGTGCTTTGCCTCTGTAATGCAGATCCATCCTTTATCTAAAGTCCAAGTGTATCTTCTTGATCTATTTATGCTCAATGAACACCATGAATATTTTTTATTTTTGCTAATGCCTTGCTGGGCTGATGAATAAAATCCCATAGACTCTAATAAACCACAGAAGGATAATTTAGAATTATGTCCCATGGAAAGCCTCAGTAAATAATAAAAGCATAAATATACTGGCAAGCTAATGTTATCCACTGCGGGAGACATTTAGAAATGAGAACCTACATCTGTGCACAATAACACATGTTCAGTTGTGGATCTCTCCTTCCATTCACACATGTGATTGAAGGTACAAATTTAGTGCCTGCTCTATGCACACATCATCATTACAGGCTGGTTTCCGCACTCCGAGGATTTACTCGTGTTTGTTAAACCTAGGTGGGTATACTTTCTTTCCTGGAACAGTCAAGTGCAAATGAATGAACAGAAACAGATTAAATGGCAACTCTAATTAAGCAGCTTATATGTCACAGCACACTAACGTCAACATATTGTTTTAGCTACTGCAAATTATCAGTACTAAAGTTCTTTAACTGGGAGTCTAAATTTCCTCATTATTCCAGCTAGGGACAAAAGGCTACACAAAGATATAAGAATGGCAAAGGTGCTTGATTACAAACAATGCTGTAATGAATAATAATATTCTGCATTTCTGTGCTGTTTCCTAGACCTTCCCATCTCAGGCAGCGCAGATCCTCAGGCTGCAGTCAGCCCCAGCAGAGCCAGTTCCTGCCTGTGGAGGCCCAGGGCTCTTTGGTGGCAATGAATGGGGTTCCACGAGGCAGGAAGGGTGCTTGGCCCTTTTGATCTGTGTGTGCAGGTACATAGACTGTGCTCACCAAATCTCAGAAAGCTTTTTCTACAGGTCAGGAAAGAGAGCTGTAGAGAGGCTATGCCATGACTTGGGGCAGATGAGCAACGAGTGGAAGGCAAGGCTTGAGCCCAGCAGCCTTGGCTCAGGTCTCCTCTCACACATTTTCTTTCCCTTCACCTTCCCTCTCTCTCTCTGGCTTGCTATTGTCTGTCTCCAGATTTCCACAGCAACAAGAGCATAAAATTCACTATCTGGCCTTTCAGGAGCTTAATGGGAAGACCTTCAGTGTGCACAGTTGTTCTGCTTTTAACTTATTTTTGCAAAGCAGGTATATTTCCAACCTAGAATTAGAGAGAGTGGCCTCAGGCTAAATTGCAGGGAGTCCCAAATGAGTGAACCCTTTGAGGGGAGAATCACTGAAGAAGAAAATGAAGATGACAAGGCTGTTGCTTCTTAATAAACATTATCACATTTTCACCATGCATTATTTATTACTTCTCTTTCACTGATTTATGTTCTAAAATATTTAATCTAATATGTATAACTATATACATATATGCATACATTTAATTCTCTCTCTTTTTTTCCTAAACAAATTTCAAGTTAGAGTTCTTCCTGTGTTTTTGCACTGTTAAATTAAAATGTTAATTCTGTCAAGCATTTCTTCTTTTTCCAATCAGAATATAAACATGATGAAATTAAGGGCATTTGATTGAATGCTGTAATGCGATATATTTTCCAAAGTTAAAGGTGGAACGCTGTAATCAGTCCTAATGTTTGTACCTGGGCTTCCTGTGGTTTCTCTAACCTTGTTCTCTGCTAGCAGTTTCAACTGCCTGTGAGCTGCTTTTGTGTCAGGACATGAGGGAAGGTTATTAACATCTTTTGCAACCTGCACAAGACATAGTATAGGAACTCTGTTCCTAAATTGACTGAGGGAAGAGCAAGGCTTGAACGAGTCCAAGCTGAGTCAGACAGCAGTGCTGTCTGTCACTGAGAGAAACCCATGCAGCCCTCCTGGGCTCAAACAAAGCCTTGGCTTAGATTTGGGGAAATCCACAGAAAGCCACAATCCTCCTGCCTAAACAGAGAAAAGACTGGATGGGACTGGAGTCATCGTCATAAGGGGGTCTGAGCAGGGTGGAGAAGCTCATGTGCCATATGTATACGCTGGCAGACATCACGCATATAAACGAGGCAGCAGCTCGCAGCAAGGCGAAGGCAGTGCTCCGCGTTGTGCTCGTGCCTTGTCTGCTCCGGCTGCCTCACTGGGCCTCCCCTCTGCATGTAGGCAGTTGGACCAAAGCCTCCAATTGTGGGGTGGAGCAGTCTGTGGAAAATGGCTCCTGGTTACTTCAGCGGGGCCTGCGAGTGGTGCGAAAGGTCAACTTCTCCAGCACAGGATCCTCCTCTCTCTTATTTTACTTTATGGTCAGATAGACCATTTTTATTCTGAGATCTGCTGCTGTCCAGTAAATATATAACTTTGTTACTAACCAAGCCTGCTCCAGAATGATACCTTTGTGGACACTAAAAACAATTTAATGGCATGTCACAATAGCAATTCACTCTGCTAATAGCCCGGCTCCATAATACTATATTGCATAAACCTCCTTCAGTCTTCTGACAAATAATTCACCTTTATGCACTCTGCAGCAAGCTCCATTTCACTAACAAATATATTTCTCCCTTATACCTACAAATAAATATCCAGCATCTTCTTACTGTAACATCAGCTGTTCCTTTGGATGAGGTCAGCGGTGCCATATTTCTACCACGAATCACCTATCTCCATCACAGCCTCAGAGACTATCAGTTTTTAACTGGCACATCAAATCACAGAGAAGGGTGCAGGGAATAAAATCTTGGAAAAAAAAAAATGTACATTTTGATATGTCTCACAAGCAGCAGCAGTGAAAAGTTTAAATACTCTGTATGTCAGGGCAGCCTTAAACAAATGTTTATGGGCTTTGCTTTTGCAAGCATAAGTATTTGGGTAAGCACAAACCTCAAGATGTCTCTTGTTTAAAATGCAGTGAAAACTCAGAGCAGGCAGGCATCCTCCTGCCATCCTGCTTCCTTCGCTTCTTTTTTAAGGAGACTGCCTGCTCAAGGAGAGATCTGTTGGGTCTACTGCATAGTGCATACTATATAAAATACTTAAAGGCTGCTTCACAAGTTATTTGGGGTGAATTGTTACCTTGATTTGGGGACAGAGCTGTACATGCTCTTTTAAAACCACAGCTGGCTCTGAAATTTGGGAGTGGTCATCTTACGGTATACCAGAGATTACGCATCCAGATATTCTCCCCATGACAGACACAAACCCACAAACCAGCAGTCACCTATTATTCATGGAGTTTTTATTATTCATGGAGGCTCAGAGGCTTCATATGAAATGAGTTTTATGTTCTCAGTCTACTGCCTACTGTGGGTTAGGAGAAATTATTGATATTGATATTGATACTGATATGTTAGTCTCAGCAGAAAGGAATCAATGGGGCTAGGTAATGATCATGTGAAGATTCCCCCAAAATCTTATAGTTTTTGGGGAGTAGTATGGATGATATGGGTATTATAGGTTAATGTATTGCTGCTGTTCCATAAATTAGAACCACCTTTACAGTATCTGAGTTAATATTAAAAGATGGAAAAAAAAAAAAAAAAAAAAAGCATTAGAGGGACAAATAGTTTTTTCTGTATTTTATATTTTGCTATGTTATCAGCTTACACTTAGTATAAACTCCTCTATTCCTAGAAATGAGACTCAAGTGATATATTTAGAAATAGGATCAGCTATCAAATGCTATATTTTTTTCAAATACCTATGTAGAATCTGCTAAAAACAACTGCAACCTGTTTCTTTAAGAACTGCTCTAAAATGCTATGGCTGGGAAAAAAAAAAAAAAAAAAAAAAAAAAAAAAAAAAGAGGCCATTTTTGTAGAAGAAACTATTTGTATCAAATATCATGAGAAAATAAGTGCATCATGACAATTTTGAACATCTTTTATGATTTGATTGTCAGTAACGAGGCCCACAGGAGAGTGATAAATGTGCAGCACGAAAAATATCTATTTCACTTAGATAGCAAATTATGCAACTCAGTGCTTGATAGCACTTGGCAAAATACAAATGTAGTTGAATGGAATTGAAATTGTTGCTCTTTGCCTAAGACACAGGTAATATCACCAGGGGTCCTGTCTTTAGATATTTATAAGAGCTAAGAGTTTAAGTAATAGTAGCAGTAATACAAAATTACCTTTAAACATTGAAAACATTTTTACTTTGTTACAGGGTGTAATTTACACTTTTTCTCTAATGGCTTACATACTGAAAATGATATACTAATGCAATTTTTCAAATTTAGTTACCTTTTTGTGTTCTAAAATTATATGCTCTCTCTTTTCCCTGTTTGTCACTTTTCAGATTCCATTTAATTCCATGTTCATAGAGTTTCATAATTTATCTACTTGTCATAAAAGTTTTCTAAACTTTTAAAAATACAAAATACTCCCTATAAACTCTGACAAAAATGCTTCCAGTTCAACTTTCAGAAATTTTTCAATTTTGTTTTGAACTATTACCATACATTTTGTTGTTGCTGTGAGATTTTTCATACAGTGACATCAAGCAAAGGAAGGAAAAAATGATCAGAGAAGAGATTCACTCAAACCATTTATATTAGCCTGTCACTTCACTTATAGATTTATATTCCTGCTTATCCTACATAGAAGGATAGGAAGATAAATATAAGAAAGTGCTGTATAGCTATGTCTTAGCACAGGAAGGGAAATGAATTTTTGACCCTACGAGAACTTCCAAGATTTCCTAACTTTCCTTATCCCAATCCATGAAGAAAAGTTTATGTCATAGACTAAAGAGAGAATAATGGAAATAATAATAATAATAATAACAACAACAACAATAACAATGATAATAATAAAGAGTTCATCTTAACCAAAGTGGTTAGTTTTGATAATTTAAAATCTTTTTCTGCTGGTGCAGAAAACGAACATGTTCTCACATGTTCGTTTTTTTTTTTTTTATAGGAGTTTTTCTTCCAGTTAGCTTGAACTTTGAAACCAAGAGCTGTGCCAACTTAAGTAATGTGAAAACAGGCTATCAATAGGATCTGTCTTTAAAATTTTAAAAATGGCATTTCTCTAACCAATTTCCTCATGCAAATAAATTATGTTTTAATGCAATTTTCAACCAATGAAAATGTAGTGCACAAAATCTAGATCATGTTTACTGTGCCTCTCTATTTCTCCCATTTCTCTCTATTTCTAGCACCGTTTGAGTCTTGATCATGACACCAAAAAAGTAACAGGAATTGCTCAGATGCTGGGGCTGGGATCTGTGAGTGGATAAGGGCTTCTCCCTCTGTCCCCTCCTCTTCAGGGGATTGGAGGGCCCGAGACCATTGCATAGCAAAATGGTCCTTGGCATCCTATTTCCTCCTCCCTCCTCCACCTCAATGTGACAAGATTTCCCTCTTCTTGTACCCACTCCCCTCCTGGGATCCTCCAAGCCACACTGAACCCCTCACTCTGCAGACTGGATGAGCCCAATATGGGAGAGCTGAGGAGCATCAGCCCCTGCCCATGCCCCTTGCTTCTGCTGCACTTCCAGAGGAGATGAAGTGTGGAGAATGGGGCCAATGCCAACCATGCAACCTGGTAAAGAGGAGCATGCAGTTCTTCTATTGGGATTTAATTATTTTATTTTATTTTGTTTTGTTTTGTTTTGTTTTATTATTATTTTATTCTGTTCTAGTCTGTTCTATTTTTCCTAACTTTATGTCTTTATGTGCTGTTTGACTCATGATGCAGTCACTGGGTCATGAGCATTGCTGCTGGACACAAATGCACGTGCAAAGACAACCAGACACTCTATGTACCTCTTACGAGAAAAAAAAAAAAAAAAAAAAAAAAAAAAAAAGATTAACTGCAGCATATACTAGAAATACAGGCGCAGACAAGTGAAATACAGGTTCTGACCATCTGCAGTTGTTAAAAGGCTCAATTCATATTGCATATGAGAAGAGGTGTTAGCCTCAGTTCACAGCCAAATTTTAATGTGGGTAATTCCCTGCATTCCCCTAAAAATTTCAATTTGACACACCGTTTTATTCCTTTTGGCATTGACTCTTGTATAACGTTGCTCTGCTCTGTTGAACAGTTGCCTTTTTCACCCTACACATGACTTTTCAGCAATAATGGACAATGTTATTGTCAGGTCCTAAAAATCCATCACCTGCATCTTTTATTGCTTTGCATAACTTTGTCTGGAGTCCAGCGGAGCTTTCAATTTTTTTTTTCATATCTGTTATTCTTATCTTTCTGGCATCAAATTACAGCTTCCCGGGACCTCTGTGGGTCTGGCCCCATTCCAAACAAGGCAGGAAGCTATACAATCTCTTTTAATATTCCATTTCCTTTTTATGTAACTGTAAACTTATACCCCCAAAATCCCAGAAAACTAAAGAGAATTTAAATAGCCTAAAAAGCTCATAGGTAATTACTGGGACCAACAAAAGTAATGTAGAACTAAGAAACAAAATTCCTAAAAATTGCAACCCCAATTGTGAATGAAAACAGGCAGCAGTATTTTTATGAGAACACGTATACAAGTCTAATGCAGTTGTAAAGAAGACATTTAAATGACTAGGGTATTTGCAACCCCAATGAAACTCTCATGGGGGAAGCTGTTGACAAATTAAAGTCACTATTGCTACGCTTACATTAGCTTTTGTGTCCTAAACACATCATTAGGTGGCATTTTGTGGTGTAAAACTCTTACCTGCTTAAAGACTGGCTTGAAATGGAAGACTCTTACATTAATACACAGTCTTTTGGAATAAATATATTAGTTGAAAATAGTTTTGATTCTTCTCTCTGAATATTCTCATCTTATGAATAAATAATCTGTTGAAAATATTCACCAGATGATTACTATGGATACTTAAGTTTACTTTTGAGGAGGGTTTTTACTTTTTTTTTTTTTTTCATATCTTAAATATTTAAAATGCAGATATTTATGATTTTTTTTTCTCTTTTTTTTTTTTTTTTTCCCCTCAGACAAGGGAAATCTTTTAAACCACATTCCAGGCATCAGAACCTCTTATGCTGAATTTAGCTTTCTTTTTTTGCAAAACACTGCAATGTCATTTTAAAAAGAGCACATTATGGGCAATCCAGCAGAAAGCTCTTGAAGATCAGAGTAACTGATAGTCTTTTTTGGTCAAAACAGTATTCAACATATGAGGATTACCATGGGATTCAAAACAGGCATTTTGTCCTGCTCATAGTGTCCTGCTCACAGGCACTTCTTGCAAAAAGGGACAGCATTTAGAAGACTGCCACTGTCACTAAGAAAAAACAAAAATCTTGAGTTTCCTAAGGAGCATGACATCTCACTCTTTCACTTAAATTGCATGCATCTTTTCTAAAATAATTGCAGCTAAAAAAATCCAGCGATCTAGACATTGTCACTTAGAGACTTTAGGAAAAAAAAAATCTATTTGAAATAACATCTAAGATCCACTTTAAAATTTTCTTCCTCAAACACAAAGGAAATTTAAAGTTAAAGCTGAAAATCTGGCTGGAAACCATGTCCTTAAATCAACCTACCTCTCCTTAGCTTTGCAGGGAATCTCACACACTGTACTAATGCCATATGTGCCACAACACACAGGAATAATGGGGTGAGCTGAGGACAGTGTCACACCATACTGAGTTACTCCTAATTCAAAATTTCTTACTTGCTTTTAAAAGGGTAGCTTAGATCCTTGCCAAAATTGCACTTTTTTTTTTTTTTTAATATACACAGTGAAAAAGAAATATAGCATGGAGAGCACACAACTTCTGGAGATAAAAACAGAAAGAGTTGCTGAAAGTGGGATGAATTCACCTCTTAAATATGTGTCAGCTGGATAAACCCTGAAAAATGTAAAGGGAGAAATGATAACCTGACAAGGAGCAACAGACTTATACATGAGAAACAGGCCCAGGTTTTTTAACTCCCCAGGCAAAACCAAAATCAAATCAGGATATGAATTCTAAGCTTCTCTGCCTCAAAATTGAATGGCAGTCAGCATTTAGGGATTGATTTTACTAGATACTGGCAGTAAAGTGGAAAATACAGATAGTCTTTGAAACACTTTTGGTATATAGTGTTTTAATTACTCCTGTGCAGACTTCAGCAGTTTCAGTTTATGGGGCTCCATGGGAAGAAAAAGAAAAAGAAAAAAAAGTGTCATTTGATTGTTTCCATTCACTTGGTTTTTGCACCCTTTTTGCATTTCCCTTGACGTGTTTTTCAGTAGAGGTGAGCGGATATAAAACGCTGAGATCAGAGCCCTGCTCTTCAAACACCCTGAAAGTTCAGAGGAGGTCAGAGCTGTGAGGTGGCCCTTTGTAGGGGTGGGAACAAACTGCTCGGCTCGGTCCTGTTTCGAAGTGCAAGCAGATTCTGGGTCTGAGGCGTCACTTCAACCCAGATTCACTTTCTACATGAAGTCATAATTCTGTTCCAATTTACTGTTTGCACAGACAAGCTTCAGTCAAAACTTTGCCTAGATTTGAAGAAATGTTTGATACAATAGTTTCATCCAACTCTACTTTCAACTAGTGATCTGAAAACCTCTTTCCTTCTGAATCTTGTCTCACATTTCTTAACTTGTGTCATTTGGTATTCAAGTTTCCTTCAAATTTAGTCTCATCTGAAGGCAAAATCAAGCTCTCTCTTTTCTTGGGAATGCATAGGTTATGTGACAAGATATACAAACAGTTTTGATCATCAGTAACATTTACTGCTACACAATATTGCAGTTTTAATTAGCAGTAAAGTGAAATGAAATTTGTTGTACTGTGATTGGAATATGGCTGTGCAAAAACTGGGAAGGGACACTTGCATGGTTCCTCATTTAATGGATGGTAATTTTACATTTATTTATAGCAAGGAATTTTTTTTGGAAATACTTCAAACAAGAATTGACAGGAATATTTTCAAGTTTCTTTGACACATGAAGAGTAGCTTAACTTTTGTGTTGCATACCTTCTATGGGAAAATCTGATTTTTCTCTTACTGCTTATGAGCAGGATTTCTTCCTGCTTCATTGAGTTTCTTCCCTAAGCTGCTTCTGCAAGGGCAGCCCTGTACAATTCCTGCTGAGCTGACTGCATGATCCCTCCTTAACTCATAGTCAAAACAGCCTGGGGAAGCAAAGTTGACCTGGAGCAGATGAGCAATGGCTTCATGAGACTACCTTCTATCACCATGGGGTCACAAAGAATGCTTCCCCTTGGAGGAAGGGGCAGCTGGAAGGGCTGTATTCACACAGGTGCTGCAAGATGGGGCTGCTCATTGCAACCAGCTCCAATTACAAGGGAGAAAGGGGACCTGTAAGGAGTCCTTATAGTTTGCTGCCTAAAAAAATGATCCTCAGGCTCACTTTTCCCACATATTCCCCTGCTTTTAGCCCTTCAAAATAGCTTTGTGTAGCCTGTAGCAAAAACTGCAACACCCAAAGCACTGCAGAGTCTGTGGCCTGGTATATACCCAGGTATGTTTATGTGGATAGCATGGCCTGGCAGAAGTTTGGGAGCCTCTGCACTTGTACTCGAGGCTGTTAGCTGTGTAGTGCCTTGGAAATGCCCTGTGCCAAAAAAAAAAAAAAAAAAATCAATTCCCTTCATCTAGACTAACCTGCTGAGCACTATCGATCTGTGCTGATTTATTCAGAAGCCCACAGAACTGGTGCTAAATCAGGCTGATTTGGGCAGCAGTCTAGTAGAAATGACAATATCTACTATTATAGTAAAGGGAAGAAAAACAGTATTCATTTTGCTATAACCGCTCCCTTTCTTTCCAGGCATAACCCAGCCTCAGTAAACAGGGCTTCTGTCATCTGGAGCAGAAACTGCGAAGTGAAGAAGAGCACGTCCTGTGTAGACAGAGATGGGACTGAATCTCATGATCCCTTTGTGCTGCAGTGCCTGAGCTGCGTGAAGCAGAAGTCCCCCTGGCTGTGATGAAAGAGAAGAGGATACTCAGGGGACTCTGTGCTACAAATAAATGAGCTCACTCCCAGCTCACTTTCTTCTTGTAGTGAACAAAAATCTGCAGAACGAAAGGCGAAGTCTGACTTGCAATCAATCTTCATTAAGAGTCATATTCTTTCACTGCAGTTCTATAAACAGTATTTTTATGAATTAAAAATAACATCATGTTAATTACAGATCTGCATTACCTTTTCTTGTTATGGCATGTTAGGCATACTCCTACTTTACAGAATGCCAATAACTCTTCACAATTTAGATTTCCTTTAGAGCTTCCATAAGATTACAGTTCCATCCTCAGCTAAAGGAATGGTCCTTTGAGATAATGGCACATCAGAAATGCCCCCACAAAGTTCTGTATCTCCTGTTTCCCCACCCATGCCATATTGTGCATGAGTTGAAATGGCACAATATTCCAAATCTGCCATCTACTTCATGGTGCCATCTTTGAAACTGTTCCATTTTTTTTTCTCCAGTGACCTTTTGTTATATCAGGTTCAGAAAAAAACAGAAACTCTCTAGCCCTGGATTATGTTCCTCCTTTTTCAAATCTAGTTAAAGCCTCTGCACTGGAAATTCAGCCTTCTGGTTGCTCTTGTATGCTAACAGTTGGGGGAGTGTGTAATATGGATTCATGTTATACTGATACAAAGCAGTGTCTATGTCCTGTGATTGCATATTAGCAAATTAGTCTTCTGGGTCCTCACATCATCTTGGTATGTTGCCCATGAATTCCTACAACATACGGTGTTGAACTTCAGCCAAGACACACAACGTTAGGTACGGTTCAGCGCGAGTCCAATGACAACGCAATGTAGTCTGCAGCCTCCTGCACAGCCAGTCCAGGGTCAGTTCACGTGGGGACCCTGAGGGGCAGAGCTAAGAACCCAACTATGCCACAGGTACAGAAGGATCCCCAGGGCTCCCTCCAGGGATCCTATGCCTGTAAGCCCAAATGATGAACCTACTTTGTGTTTAACTTGCCATGAATTAGGGGTGGTATAGAAGCACAGCCCAACATGGGCTGTTACCACCTCGTGATGTAAATTGATCTGAATGCTCCAGCACAAATAAGGAGGTTTATCCCAGGTTTCAGTATGTCTCATGCTGTATTTTTTAAATCTAAAGCTGACAAGGAAGCAATATTCCATCCTCTATACATTTGTAATATCATGTCTGGAGCCAGGCTCTGAAAGAAGCATTATAAATTTGTTTTAACAGGACCCAGGTGACATTCTTGATACCCAGGTCCATGGCTATGGAGAGCCATATCCTGGTGCTAGGATTCAGTTTCCCAATGGAAGTTACGAAATCCAAGTCTGCAAGCTCTGTTTTGGGCATCTAACCACAGAAATTGTTCCTAACAACAAGAATGAGATAGGATCAAGACATTACATGTCAGCATAAATTTCGTCTCCTTCTCCCCCACTCCACTGCACATTCAGATTTCACAAAACTTTGGTAGGAATTTCCATGACTCATTCAACAGCAACCCATCTTTCAGAAGGACTGCTTTATTTGCGACACTTACTATAAAAGACTGAAATCTGGGATTTTTTTCTTTGGCTTAAAAGGTGAATTCATCATTTCATGTATAATGCATTCGTATAGGATCGCAGACTACTTACACATACGGGTGCAGCCCCATAGCAGTGTGAAGTGGACATAACCACAAATCTATTCAGTACATAATTGCATTTGCTGCAAACCTTTTTACACATGGAGTTTGAAGTGCAGAGGGACTGCAGTATATTGGTGCATAGAAATACAGGCAGTCTACTTCAATGAATTCCTAACTAGGTAGAATAAGCATGAATTAGAGCTACACAGGCTGTTTGCAAATAAATATAAATATTAAACAACACAGAGATAGACAGCCCTGTGAGCCATTTCGGTAGAAGAGTGATGAGTACCGTACAAGGACTTGTACAGATAGGTAAATGGGTTGAAAATGCCTAGACTTACAAAACTAGTTTAGGTTGAGAAACGGAAACTTGATGCAGAAAGAGCAAGGCATACAGGAACAAATAAGTAAATTTCACAGAAAGAAAGAAAGGGTGAAAGAAAAAGTGAAAGAAAAAAAGAAAATTCCCCTACAGGTTTAGCTGATAATGTCAACAAGCATCATTCTTACTTCTCTCTCAGTATATGTCAAGTCCTCTATTGCTTCTAATCTGTTGTAAGCTATATTCTCCATAGACAGATATAACACCAGAGGAGAACATTAAGACCACCTATTCATATTTTTTTGACATCTGAAGTACAGTCAGACCTCAGTAGGACTTCAGCTTTGGCACAGAGTGAATCTGTGATCTTATCAAATATGCAATCCCACATAAAGCAACTGCTGAGCTGCACAAGAGTCACATAAATATTAAAACGTTCAGAATGGTTAACTCATCAAACACGCTGCCTATCTGGACAGATGGACGGAAGGACTGAGGAATACATCATACAAAATCTTGAATTTAGACGGTGTGAAGGAAGTACTCTAAGAAATTAGACGAGCACGTACAAAAAGCCACAGTCGCCACATATGTGGTCATCCCTGGCTTTTAATCAAGGAAGGTTTAAACCGAATTTCCCTAGAGTGTGATTGCTAAGAAGAACATGATAGAAGGGTATGTGTTAGGGTGCCCATCAGGGAGCCAATATATTTCAGAGCTGGTATAAGCCTGCAGTGATCCTATGGGGAAAAACACAGGCAGAGAGAAGATGTGTTACTTTGTAAACAACAAATGAAGGCTATCCAGAGATCAGGGACTGCAGTATTTTCCATCCTCCTGCTCTTGTGAAGCAGGTGGAGCCATCTTTCACCAAAACTGAGCGATGTTCAGATGAGGCATTGCTAAACTGCTCAGAACACTTGAGGAGACAATGGTTAATGCAAGTTAATGTATTTATTTCATGGTATTTTATCGCTGCTTGTTACTAGAGGAACTTAGCATCTGACATACACATTATCTTCTCAAAAAGAGATGATAATAAACGTTTTCCAGAGAGGAGATGGGGAACCAAGACATCTGCACCTGTGCTTCAGAGGTGCTGAATCTCCCTTGCTCCCCCAGCCCGGGGCAGTGCTCCCAGCAGCTTGGATAGGGCATCTCAAAGGGCTTCCTCCTATACCGATGCCGGAGCTGTTACATATCTTCATCCATAAGTGCCCCCATGGTGTTGAGCACTGCTTGGAGATCTGAGCTTATTTTAAGACTTAAGAGGGAGTAAATGACAAGTGCTTTGTCCCCCAGCCTCTTCCACTGCTGGCGCAGGCACCAGTGCTGTGAAAATATCGTGCCTCCCACATCTGCCTGGCTGTCTCTGCCCATTGCAAACCCTCGTGGAAAGGCCGTGGGCAACGCGTGCCCCAGGGCGCTCGGCTGCAGCTGACTTTGTGCCAGGGAGGCTGCGGAGAAGCGACAGCGGGGAGAAGCCTGGCAGTACCATCTAGTGGGTGCTGCCTCACACAGGCAGCCACTTCCAGGGAAGAAGGGAGAAAAAGAGGACAGAGAGCAGAGAAATAAAACATTCTTTATCACTGTTCTTGACAGGTATTATATTGTACTATAGTGCCATTTGTTTAGTTACTGCTACAGCAAGTGCTGTGCAGAAATCTTATAAGCAGCCATATGGCACCTCTGAATGAAAGCCATTATGCTTTTATGAGTAACCCACACTGTCTCTGCGAGGGGAAAGAACCTCCGTTTTCACCAAATGTCATTTTCCTATTCTGAAAGGAAGAAAATATTTCTGACTTTCACTGAACTCTACAAACTCAAGCTGATTCTCCTCTCCTGACAGTGTTTATGCAGAGGCTGAACCCACTGGAGGTCTCAAGGACCCACCAGGTATTTCACTACTGACATTTTGCTGTTGCGATGCTCATGCTTTTCAGCTGCGCCATATTAAAAAACACTGTTTGGATCTAATATTGTATTCTATAGTTACTAGTTCATTAACGTTTTACAGTTTTCCAGCCCCTACATTTGACAGCGACTGTCCAGCCGTTCTTAGTGTTATTTTTAAAAAAGAGCAGCGGACCTTTGGAAGTGGAAAGTGTGTTCTCTAAACAGGGTAAAAATAACAAGTCATTAAAAATTCCTGGTACCTGAATGAAATATCTGGGCTGCACCTCTTAAATTAACTCTGTGCTTTTGCTGTGTGGAGCAAAAGTTTTTCTGGTGGTTGGAAAAAAAACACTTTCTTCTACATCAATTTCTGTTTCCAACCCTGCCATATTGCATTAAAAGTGGTACATTATGTTCTGGGGATTTGGTTGTTAAATACTGAATAAGGGTCTGCAACTTGCTAGTTGGGAAGTCACAACCAAATAAATATGTGTTAAAAAAAGAGAAATATTTCTGCACTACATATAGAGAACTCAACTTCTCTTAAAACTGCATGTTTGTATGCCTCATTTGCATGTAAAATGATTGTGATTGCAGGCACAGTTGCAGAAAATGCCTATGCAAATCAGGCATGTAAAGATGAACATATTTGTATGTGATAGCCATTAAATTTATCAGTCCCTTGTCCACTTTCAGTATCTGCATATAGATTTTATGTATTTGGCTCTTTTTTTTTTTTTTATAAAAAAAATACATCAACCTCATTTAGTAAAAAATAAAAGAAAAAAGTCCTAAATAAAATAAAGCCTATATGGAGCCGTGTTGTTAAAAGTAATCTAAATAATCTCACTTTACTGCTCCAGATAATTAACACTCTTCAGCAAGAACTTTCCTCTAAATATCAGTCTTCTTTTAGAGAGATTTGCCATTTTACTGCATTCATTATATACACCACACTAAAGTCAAGCCATGTACCAGAAATACTGCAGGGATCACGCAGAATGTAATTGCTCTAATGCTTTGCATATTTATGTTTGAGACCTTTTTATGAAGTGTTACTTTAAAAAAAGAAGGATCAGTTCATCTTTAAAAGGGAGTGATTGATTGCTGCCAGTCAGGCATTCCTTCATTCTTGGCTTCTCTCTTAGTCTCTGTAATAAGTTTTTCACGAACACCAGCCCGCTATTAAAGAACGGTATTCATCATAAGCCAAGCAGAGAGGAGGCAGACTTTGATGGGCACAATACCATATTTCAATCTACAGTGTCCTTTTTGTTAAACTTGATCTGCTGCCTCATTAGCGTTAGAGCAAAAATACACAAAGCCTTTTGTAAATATTAATCAGAAATGTACAAAACCCCTCTCCAGACTAAATTACTTAGTATTGGGCTCTCTCCAGGTGATAATATCTAACTAAAAAAATCTGTTTGCCTAAATTGTGGAAGAAAAATACCTTTTTAGGTACATTTTATGTAGCACTCTTACAAGGATAAGTGTTTTAAGTAAATGCATTTTTTAACTCTTTTTTTTTTTTTTTTTTCTTTTTTTTTTAACATCCACCCTTCACAGAGAGGAAATATACAGCCCTGCTGTATGTTGTAGGCTGCAGCATTCATCTGAGCAGTATGAGGTTTAAATTCCTGATATCCAGGTTTATTTCTGGCACTGCTGATTAATATAAGAGTGCTTTTTCATGTTTTCCTGCTAAGCTGAAACTTTATAGATGTGAGGCTGTGACTTAAGACATAGTGAATTAGCAACACATGCTTTTGGCTAGTAAATATGGCACTACAGAGGAGTTCACCTAATCACAGTCCAGATGGGTTCCAAAGCAGGACTTGGTCTTTTGCGCTTTAGAAGGTCTCTGTCAGGGCAATAAAATTCCTGGATTTTATTGCTGTTGTTGATTCTTGGGGTTTTTTAAATTAACTTACAGTATTTGAGATGTTTTGAGCAAGGTGATTCTGCCTTGATGTTGGTGAAATCCAACAAAATGGATGTTCCTTGCACAAGATTTTCACTAACACAACAGCTTGAGCTTATGAAATCAATCTTTATATAATTACTGGTACAAGGCCAAAGCAGAAACATTGGGAAGCTTAGGTTCAAATCCTGTTCTGTTCAAGCATTCCCTTGAAGTCTGCAATGAACATAAAAAAAAATAAATAAAAAAAAAACAACCATCTGTAAAAACTGGATTAGTCACATAACTTCTAAAATCAAAGCTCAAAGGTCGCTATCTTCAGAGTCTCTTTGTTAGAGTAAACAATACAAATGCCGTTAAAATCACTTTGCAGAAACAATTTCATAGCGATCATTGGGCCCAATTCTGTGAGCATTTCTTTGAGGAAATGTAGCTTCTTTAATGAAGCTATTCTTGCTAGCAAAGTTATTAGTTGTGCAAGTCTTTTCAGAACCAGCCCCGATTACAGATAATTTGTTGGAGCAAAAAGACTTTTGTGCTCTTTTTAGCAAAATCATTTCAGGCAGAACTCCTCTTAAAAGAAAGGACTGAGACAGCATTTGTGTGACATTAACAGCTGGACAATTTGTAAGTGAAATTAGTGCTGGATTGGTATCTGCAGAGTTCCAATAACTACAGCCTATTTGGTTGTAAACTCAAGGAGACCTGACGCTCTTTTTGTTCATGTTTATACAACACCAAGCCCAGCCCACCCCTCAGAAGAACCAGAGCCCCAGCAGTCACAGTCCTAGGAATGTTAAAAACATTAAGACACCCACCACTAATTCTGCAGTGATGACTCCATATCACATCACAGCTTTCCATGTGAATTTGAGAGACTTTGCAAGGATTTGTCTGAAAAGTTTGGGGTAACAGTGCAGTCAAAATAAGCCCACAAACACCTTGACAATAGATATGGAATCAGATTTCTGAATTGTAGTTGTTGGTATTGGCTGACTTGTTTGCAGCAGTTATTTTGTGTACATTTTACCCCCCTGAGATTGCATTTGAATCATCTTAAGTGCTACTCTGATAGGTTAGCAATAAGAGGCACCATTCACAAGCGTGTTAAACTACTGATAATAAACTGTATCCTTCCCCATCCATCCAGCCAGGCAAAGTCCCCAGAACTGGAGAGCTGGAAAAACACGGCAGAGCTATTTATTTTTCTTTTCCTCTGCTGATACTGTTTTCACAACCTGACATAACCTGGCAAAATAATTCTAATTGTATTTTGGATTGATAGCAGCGTTTTTCTCAGGATGCACAATGCTTATGAAGAACAGTTTTGTTTCTCTGTTACAGCACAAGTGTTTTCTGTTGATGGCACGAAATAATGGTTTCTGTAACACACAGAAGTCAATAGTAAAACTATCTGCAACTTTACCTCCTGAAAGAAAACTGATGGCAAATGTGTGGGTCCCATTTTTTGTATCATGTTACCGTGGATTAACCAAGATGATTCATTAGAAAGCAATCAAGAAGGCTGCTGAGGAAGCCAGCAGTTCTACTTGCAGATGACACTTTAGAAGGAGGAGACAGGCTTTAACAGCGCCCCAGAGAAACAACTGTACAAGGAACAAGGAAAGAGCTGGCTCACCTAGAACAACTACTTTCAGTCTTGACCCCTGGTTATAAGTGGAACTGAAATAAATGTTTATTGAGGTACAAAACCAGCCACGTTTCTTCTTTTTAATCACATTTCTATATTTCATGAGTTCATCAAGGTTGGAGTAGGAGCAGGGAGCTGGCATGGGTAGGTTGGTACTCTCCAGAGTGAGACCCCATCGCAGTTCCTAATCTGGGAGCCTGGGAGTCAGCCAGAGATAACAACAATTTGGCTGCTTAGCCAGGGCTTGGATAAGTGCTCAACCCAACCAGAGAGGCTTCCAAACATTCTTTTTCTTGAAATCTTCAGTTTTCTACCTGACAAATAAAACAGGCTACTGCTTTCAGTTCATTCATCTCTTCTAAGCAGAGAGGTCCTCAATTAGAAAGTACTGAGCATTTGTTTTCAGGAACACTTACTCCTCTCTGTAAAAAATACCCTGCATTAGGTCCTTCCTTACAGCCAAATGCTGTGAAATAAATTAAAAGAGCATGCAATCAGTTCAAAATGACTGTAATTAGGCAATCAAATAGCCATAGGAAGCAGAAATCATCAATGTCTATAGCTAGTACATTTTGTCAGTGGATTTATTTGTAAGGTTTTTCCTTTTTTTTAAAATACAACCCTAAGATTACAGACTGAAAATTAAAAAGGAATAATATCGATTCACCAGAATCTTTCTCATGCAGATCTCTGAACAGCATCTGTTAACCCCAGCAATTATGGGAAGGCTTCATGCCTGCCCAATGCCTGTGGGATGAAGGGTGCAGGGTCTGCCAAGCTCCAGCGCAAAACACAGAGCAAGCCTCTCCGCGCATCTACGTAACAGGAGGGGTAGAAGTATTTGTCAAGTTTTAACTTCAAGTCTAGGAAAATCCCAGCGTACAATTAAATAAAACTCATCAAAAACACAACCAAACCATATCCTTCCTGTAATAAAAAGAAGGCAAACAATATGCCCTTATACACGTTTATGCATACCTTTGTAACTGCAGGCTTCCTGCTCAGGAGTTGCCCTGCCAAGAATCATGTATCCTGTGATGAAATTTCTCAATAAATAAAGTGACTTCATTATTGAAAAGCTTAACTGTAGTCGTGTGTGCCGTTTTTAATGCAGTACCAGCCCTAAAGTGCTGATGAGAGAAAACCCAGATGCAGGAGACATTCAAGTTGGAGCCAGGACATTTTAAGGGCTGCAAAGTTTCATTAGCTGAGCTGTGGATCGATCGGTAGATTAAAACACTGTATTTGTTCATGGGGGGATCAGCTCCTCCACTGGTGTAAATCAGCATAGAGGAATGTAAATCTCTGCCTTAGCTGAGGATCAGGCTCATGATTTATCGTGCCTTGTTATTCTCGGCACGTCACAAAACGAGGGGGAGACTTGGGACATTCACAGGTAGATCACCATCATTTCACCTCTGGGACTGAAGTTGTTTGTGGGGACTCTGGGATAAGGCTTGGACAGATTCCAGGTTCATTATTGTAGCCTGATTTGTGGTTAAAACATGTTAAGCCTAAACATTAAGCAAATACATCAGAGGAGGATTTACAGCTGTCCAAGGACACAGTAAACTGTAACACAAGCTCCTAGGCTGTATTAAATTTGTATCCCTGGTTTCTTTTGCTACGGAATACAACAAGCAAATCAAGTAATTCCTGGGACACATTAAGGATAGGCTTGCTATAAATTCCCTCAAACTGAATTGTCTGTGCCCAGACTGGAGCCATCAACTCCTATTTGAGGCTTTGGTATTCTGATTTTTTTTTTTTTTTTTCTGGAAAATTTCAAACAAAGCATATTCTTTTGACTACCCAGCAACAGAGAGGACAAAGAGATATTTTAAAGTGAGTCCAAAGGGCGTTAAACTACCTCCCACCCATCCTCAGCATTATTACAACTAATAGACTGTTGGTGTGCTGGACCTGTTTTAGAAGATGAATCACTGCTCAGTTTTGGCCCCAGCGGAGTGCTGCAGACACTGAACTGTGTGGGAAGTCAGCTGTCAGGCTGATGCAACAAGTCAGAGTTTACCAATCTGTTCTCAGAAAACCGCAGCTGGCAAAATGCTTCACATTACGTCAAAGTACTGAAAACAAGGCAGGAAGAGAGACATACCTCTGCTTCCATCCCTTTAACTACAACGCTCTGACACCTCCCAGCCCACAGACAGTGCCTTCGGGGGGATTTGCTGGCGATGTTCCGGCGACCCACTTCAGTGGAGGACTGAGCCCACTCCTCAAGGGGATTCAGACATCTGTGAGTGGAGCCCAGGCCCCCCGTGCACAGTGCGAGGAGAGCAGATCTATCAGAAGGGCATCCAAATCAGTTAACACGCACTGCCCCGAGGCAGGCTGGAGTCAAAGGCACTGCAAACAGCTGCCTGGGACTACCCTGCAAAAAGGCTCCAGGCCAGGGCTGGCTCTTCAGTCTTGTCTTCCAGACACCCCACTTCGGGCTGCAGGGTGGCGTCTCTCCCCAGCTAGCACCAGTCTGGAAGCTGCTTTTAAAGATGCAGCTGATGAGCAAAGACATTAATTTTCTGGTAGTAGCCTTGCAGTTAGCACATTCACCCAGGACAGGGGAGACTCAGGCGTATTCACTCCTCTGCCTTGGGGAGTTAAACCCACAGCTGCCGGGGATGCCCCAAGCAACCCTGGTGGTGCTCCTGTGTTTGCAGTGGGCGGCTCTTCTCTAAGAGCTGTGATGCGGCACACGAACAAATTCAAACTGAACAGTCCTGCTGCTGCTCTCTGCTCCCAGAACTTTAAGGCCCCCTTCTTTGAAGTTACTGGACAAAATTTAGGAACACTCCCGGGAGCCAGGTCAGCCCCCATAATTAATCCTCACCAGTAAGCTGTCCCCACCAGATGACAAAGGGATCTTCCTGGTTTAGTTTTCTTTCTCCCTCTCCTGCTGCATCAATTAATCTAAATATGTTCTCCCTCACCGCATGGCTTCAGCTGACAGAAAGTGTGTTTTCCCAGCTCTCCAAGAGGCTGAAATCCTCCTAGAAAGCAGATGACACAGATTGAGATACTGGCACTTTGGTATCCCAGACCTTGGGAGGGGACGAAACTGTGATGATGCTCACTGTTTCTTCTGGGTGCCATGTTTTACAAGAAAGTGGCCATTCCTGCTGGGCTTTGCCAGGAGCCTTGGAAGGCTGGTTAGATGCAGACTCACAGGGCCAGTTTGAGAAGCCACCATGTGATTATGAAGGTAGTAGGGACAGAAATATTCAACCCTCTCAAGCAAAACATTCACTAAATGTATTGAAATTTAAAAATAAATAAAATAAAATAAAAATCAGCCTCCTAAGACATTAAAGATCATAAACTGAGAAACCAAAGGAGTGTAGGCACTCCCCAGGATAATGCAGTATCTTGGCAGCATCTCACTGGTCTCAACTTTACATTTAAGTATCAAAATACCACTCAAATCCTACTTTAAGTACCTAAATCCTGTGCTGGATTTAATCTTGAAGGCTTCATTTTTTATTTCAGACGTGATCCTGAATTGTAAGCAAAGACATCTATAACATGCTGGAATACCAGGCACAGAGATAGAGCTCTGGCACTAGAAAAAGGGGGAGGTTTTGGTGTACGGCAATGTGCTGGAGGGAAGCACACAGCACAGATACTCAGGGCAGAAGCAGTATAATTCTTATCTCTGATCCAGAACAGTATGTTTATTCCCTGTGAAACTTTAAGCAAGTTGCTCAATCTCAGCTTCAATTCCCCATCTGTAAAATGGGTGTCACCCTCCATTTCTTTTTAGTCTTCTCAGACCATACAGCCTTTACAGTAGGGAGTGCCTGCTTTGTTGCCTACGTATGCAGTGCCTACTACAATAGGTCTTTGATTTAACATAGATCAAAGTCACCATAACACCAGTAAACGTAAGAAAACAAAATACACTCCTTACACACTTCCACCCTGAAGGGTCTCCAGCAGAAAGGGGAGGAAGAATGCACCTTGCCCTCCCTCTTGCTTTCTTTTGCTGGTTAATATCCAGGTGATTTCCAGCAGAGAGCCATTGTCATGTCATGGAAAGCAAAGATGCAAAGCTCTGTAGGTCTGTTCTACCCCAGGAAGCCTGGAGAAGCCACAGGGGACTGGATTTTTGCTTTTTGAAAAGATGTTGATACCCGTTTTCCTGACAGTCTTAATGCAGATGTTCAAGATGGGATGTCAGCATGGATGCTTGCAAAACTGGAGTGAGAATGGCAACAAGATGAATGGATCCAGCCAGATGAATGTGGCAAGACTCTACAGTGAATCCACTTGTTTCGGTTTTTGGTGCTCTCACATAAAAGCCAACTGCAGTAAAACCCCTCGAATTAAGTAAAGTTTCCTGATAGGGAAACACGTCTGGTTGTAGGGAGCATGGGCTGGAAAGGATGAGACCAACTTCTGCACTGCCAGTGAGGGGACACAATGAACGAGCTGAAGGCAGATGTACTGTACTCCTCTCTAACCTTAAATAAGGCCTAGAATAAAACCAAGTTTTTCATTTGCTTTCAAGAGCTCTGCATCAGGCTCCTGGGTATCTAGCACATAATGAAGAGAATAATAGAGGGAAAAAAATTTATGGATTTCAGTGGAGATGGAAGACTGCTAAGTGTGTGAAAACTAGAGTCTTTGTAACCAAGTGAAAATTATTTTTTCCCAGCATTCTGTGTTATACACAGTGCAGGCTTTGGTGAATCGATTCTCAATCCACTAAATGAAATATTAGCAATATCCAAAATAGAAGGTAGCTCAAATAGAAATTAGCAGTAACACTAGCCTCCACATCCAAATCCCACCACCCACCACAAAGATTTGCCTCCCTTCTTACATCCTCACCATGGATACATTCACGTTATTCTTTCTAGCCTCCCCTAGCCCATCTGACAGTGATTTCCAGGAGGAATTGCCACCCAAACGGAGCCAACTGTAGGCCTTGACAAGCTCTGATGTGTTATATTGCACTCATTTAAACATCCTGAGACCAACCACCTGCATGCAGAATTACTGCATTTAGGCTTCTCTAACCCTGAAATCACCAAGTATTTTATTTCCAGTAAAGGCTGGATCAGCTCCTAAACCCATGACACTTCTGCCCGTTGAGCGGTTTTGACTCAAGTGAGGAATCTGCTCTTGATCAGGTATGGTGACAATCTGTAAACTCTTTGTGAAAGAGCCTGTATCTTGTGTATTTATGCTGTGCACAATGAGGTCTTAATCATGACTGAATGCTCTTATATCATAAATAATAACTATGATAGGGAAGAAATTGTAGCACAGTGATGGTAGAGAGGAATCTGCTCTTGACACTTTTAGCAAAGGTGTAGTATAGAAATAATAACATGGTAATATAAAAGCAGCCAATGAAGTAGAAGACCTACCTCCTAGCAGTGAATGTTATTCACTTTTTTCTGTAATCCCAACACAAATCTCTTGGGCTATGGCTTTGTTTTTTACAGCTGTACCTGGGGGACAAGCAGGCTGGTGACATAAACAGGTTCAGGCTCTAACATCCTGGGAGCTTGTCAACAATTAGTAAGAGCTAAGTAAAAAAAAATATAAAACACAACTACTCTGTGCTTATCATCAGTGGCTTTATGTGAGAAACTGGCATGATTGACAAGAAATAATATTTCCTTATTAATTTTGTCATGCAAGTTTGCAGCTACATTTTGAGATATTTTTTTGCCTTTGAATAGTCTCCTTCCTGAATGTGGTGTCAGCTCTAATTCTCTGAATAACTGCCATGAAACCAACACGCATATATCAGATGTATTACTGTTTGGAGATCAAGCTCCGTAGTGCTTTTAGAGCATACAATATCAGCCAGTTAGATGGAATAATTTCTCCTTCAAATTGCTAACCAAATTAAAAAAAAAAAAAACAAACAAACAAACAAAAAAAAAACAAACAAAATACAAATTTTTGCCCTTGATTACTCTTGCCCTGTTCCAAAAATGTCAGCTGAGGGCATAGTTTCTCATAAAATACTTAATTTCATTCTCTTGCTTGGGGTCTCTTAGTCACTTTTTAATATAAATGTAAAATTGTGTTAACGTGACATACTCAACTGTAAGTAAGCTTGCAATCTGAAGAATTGACTAAAACACCTTTTGTACCTAAATTTTAATTTCAATTGATACTTAAAGCTTTATTAGGTTTCTGATTTTGGATGAGTGAACTGTAAGTCAAGGAGGAGTCACACAGCAGTTCTCCCACACTAGTGGTCTGAAAGCACATGTAGAATATGGAAGGGAGAGACTGATGTTTGAAAATAAAATATGTCATTTCAATTGAAATTTAATTTGAGTCCATCAGCAACAGTCTTAGTGAATAGCAACTGTATTTGTTACAATGTCAGGAATGGAGTCCAACACAGCCTGAAAATGAGATTCCAGTCTATTCTGAAAGCAAAGGAAAAAAGGAAAAGAAAAGAAAAAAAAAAAAAAAGCAAAACATGAAATAACAACAAAACCACATCGGACCAGATTTTGTAGCATGGTCATTGTTACAAGCAATAAGACTAGCACTCAGATGTCTAACCACATGGCTGTTCTCCTAATTAGCTGGGATCACAAAATTGTGTCTGAAAAAGCAGAAATCATATTTTAAAAATAGGTCTCAAAGGCCAGATTTTCAGAGCTTCAGCTTCCAATACAACACCTACAGAAAAGGCAAATTTTCAAAAGAAAGTCCCAGACTCCTTCTGTGCCCAGGAGATGGGAGCCCAGTAGAACACATTTGAAAATCTACCCACTTCATTTGGTTTCCTAAATACTGGTTAACCTGCCCCAAATCTCCTCGCTCCTTAGATTCCTACAAGGCAAATGCTGTATGGATAGTTGTTTTTTAGAACATCCGCCCCCTAAAATTTAAGAAATAAACATGCTGCTTCATGAGAGGCAGGGGCTGGGATAGGGCGTGGAAGATTTGTTTTTCTTTGTTACGATTTGTATTTTTTGTGCTTTATCTTTGCCATCCATAAAACAGGAACAATGCATTGTCTGAAACGCTTTAAAAATGCAGTCCAGATGAAAGCTTAAATGTGTGTACATTTATACGTACACACACACAATCTGTATGTGTACGTATACGTATCTATAACCAAAGTTAACTTGCCAAAATCTCAACACAGAAGCACATGTGTAACATCTCAGCTGAAGCCAGTGGAGCCGGAATTCAGCCTTTGGGCCGTTATTTTAAACTGCAAAACTCATTTCATGCAGGAAAACAAAAATAAACAAACAAACAAAACCCCTTCTCATCATGGAACTTTTAAAAAACTATTTCCCTCGAGCAAAATGGCTGTTTCCCCTCCCACATAAACTGGCAGCCAAGTAAGGAACAGTGCTGAAGACTTCCCATGCCTGCAGAATCAGATACAAAATTTGCAGGAAGGCTGGCACTTATTTTCTCACAACAGTTTGTTCTTCACATATTTCACAACTTTTAAGTTCCTTAATGTAAATTGGAATCATACATTTTCCCTCCATGTGTTTTATTGACTCTGATCTCCACATTAATGTCATGTAAGAAATGGGGTGCTAAAGACGGCAAACTGGTTGCAGTTCTGTCCAGGTAGTCATCCCCTTACTCCCTAAACACCCCGATGGTGTCACGGGTCATCCTATCTCCTGTGATCCTGCCTGGATTAACAGGGGCAGCTCCTGTGAAAACCTAGAGATGGTTCAGCAGGCAGGGGAAGGTTTGGATTAGAGGAGATGGTGACAGCTGCAGGCTTGTTCTGTAGCTTTGGGCAGCTTCTGCTCCCACTCCTGTTTAGGTGCTGATGTCTGACTCCAGCCAGTGCCTAAATACCTCTGGGAGCCTGCAGATCCGTCCCTGCAGAAGGGCTGCCTCTGCCCCAGCAGGACTCCTGTCTGCCTAAGTGTGTTATGGACTGGGGAAAATTCGGAAACTAGATTTACAGATGACCAGAAATCGACCATTCTTTGAACAGAGCTGTGCAACTCGCTTGGCCTTCTGTCCTTCTCTCCACTCCATGCTCCCAAATGCTCTACAAGCACAACTTCATAGTGTTTATTCCTAACAGTTTACTAATGAAGACACCAAATCAGAATAGGGTGGAAATATCCTTATTTCATCATAAAGAAAGCACATCCATCTCATCAAGAGGTCATGTGGAAAAGTAGACTAGAATTAGATGCCCTTGGATTACTTGAGAGATACTTTTTCATGTGAACAAAAGACTGGGAGATTGGGAAGTTTGGCCTGGATGAGGTGCTGAAAGGCAGGGAAAGCTGGGAGTTAGAAGCTCTGCATGCTGGACCCTTAACTCCAGGGTCTCCTTATAAATGTGGCAGTTTGGGGCTGATTGGTTCTAGGGAGGTAGCTGGGAGTGAAGCTTTTTGGACTTAGAAAGAATTAAAAGAATATCTGAAATGATTTCCCTAATCAAATTTCTGTTCCCTTCATGTTCAAATACTGTTTAAAGTAATTTAATTTCCCATCATGCTAACAATTTCTGTCCAATATTTTCCCCACTAACTAACATCAGGTGCATGTATCTTTTTTCCATCACATATTATGAATTTTCCTTTGCAAATTTCATTACTTAGTCTGGGGATCGGGGTCTGTTTTTTTTTTGTTGTTGTTGTTTGTTTTGTTTTGTTTTTTAATAAAAAAAAAAGGTTGTCTGTGGTTCAGTTTTATCAAGAACAATATTGATTGTGACACACTTGCATATTCCAAAAAGGACTGTAAGCCCACATAACACTTTAACTGCCAAAAATGCTTTTTCAATTTTTTTTTTTTCCTTAAACAAACTCACTTGGACCAAAACATCACATTTTATTTTTCTCTCCCTCCTGTGTAAGTTTTTGCTTGGAGTTACATTTCTCTGTGTCTAAGCAATGGATATGAATCAAGATTCGAAATTTGGACTCTGTTCCTAAAACAAGAACTGCAGTGTTTTTGTTGGTGCTAACAAAGCACATGCATCTATGCTTCACTCCAGAACCTTTCTCAGACTTCAGATTCCTTTGATCCAAACAATTCTTGAACAAATCTGGCCAATCACCTGTGTGCATAATAAACACACATCATATCTGCATGGACCATCCATCTCTGCCGGCCTGTTTGGGTTCGATACACATGGGGCACCTATCTCACTACCATCCACTGTAGTTAAATTTCACAATCAGCAGTATAGATAACCTTAAAATAAAATTAAAATCTAGTATTCGTCAGCATATTTGTGAAAACATTATGTATTTTACTGAATACAAATTATGGCACACATTTCAGCCAGGCTAAAATTTTATTGTGTATAATGAACATTTGTAATTTACTGGACTAATCAGAAAGCCAGATCAGCAATTGCCTTTTTCAATGACTGTGCTATTTGTAGCACAATGGGATCCCAGAACAATATAAAAGTTTGCCACTAATAATGATTTATCTACTACCTGATTACAAGATAAAGGTGTTCTCATTTACAGTTAGTAGCTGGAGACACAAATATCCTGGAATACTTTAAGGAGCACAACTAATTTGGTACTTTAATATTATCCTGCTTTAAAGCACATGAGGGCACATTGGACTATCAAACATATCCTTGAGTGGTACTGAAAGGTATCACGCAGAAGAGGAATGGTCCTGAACTTTAGTAGGATTTAGGAAAAGAATGCTAAAATGGATCCTACTGTGCAAATTTTCATGCTGCTTATATTCTTATTAAGAATTAAATCTCTGTCCCCTGTTTTCATGCCACAGTAAGGAATGGAAATCTCCTGCTTGGTGTCCTTGAAGGCAGTTTGTTCCTGTAAACACCAGCAATGAACAACAGATAGTCACATTTTTTTTTTTAATCATTAAATTATGGTTGGAAATTATAGAAATACAAACCATGTTATGCAAAATGTGCCTGATTTTGGTCTCAGTTAAACTCTGGGCTGCTTTGCCGAAATATTTTCCAGACTTCTCAGATATTTTGCTTTATTCTGAAACCAGTAAGAATAAAATCAGCTCAGGCCCAATTTGAAGCCAATCTTAAGTCTGCAAATTAAAAACACAAAACATACAGTTGCACGGTTCTGCACAAAACTGGGTGGATCTTACCCATTTAGCCTGAAATTCACTTTGACTTTTCATTTATTTTTAATCAAGCTAAACCAAGCCCACAGAAACTAATACTGAAGAAAAATGTTGCATTCACTTCTGCAAAGAAAAACTGCCAAATTTCACGTAGTGTTAATCATTCCCTGGGCTTACTAGATTCATAAAAACACTTGTAAATTTTTGTGTGATTATTTTAAATATATTTCCATTGTGTGTATATATATATATATAAAATGAGAAAAGTGCATCACAGATTAACCAACAAAAACAAATAACAACAAAGAAAGAAGTTGTAGTTCACAGATATTAAAAAAAAAAAAAAAAAAAAAAAAAAAAACACCTCAGGAGATGTAAATAATAATAATAATAATAATAATAATAATAATAATAATAAAAACCATAAAAACCATAAAAACCCACAAACATCAACAAAAAGCCCCCAACTTTGAAACATCATTTTAGAAACTGTATTTGTAGCAGAAAAAATGTCAAAAGCCTCTGAAACAATCTGAAATTAAGGCTGTTGACTAAAAACATCCTATTCTTTAAACAAATGTTCTCCTTTTATAGGTAGAAGAGATCATACACAATAGAGAAATAAGCAATCAAATCAATGACAGTTTGTCACCTTTGTTAAAGTTTCTGCCTGTCTCCAATCATGATGACCTTATATACTCCTACAATTACCAAAGGAAATGCCCCTATAAAGTAATACAGAGAACAGAGAAAAATTCACAAGGCTTTTTCTCTTCCGTCAATTACCTTAATTGACTCTACCTGTCTACAAATGTTGCCCGATACAGTCATCTAACCCTTACATTATTACAAATGTGTTCAGGTACTTTTAAGGAGTGTAGCAGGACTGCATTTATGTTAGCCATTATGTTCAAATCCCAGATATTAATCTTAAAATTCAGTGAGAATCTCTTTCTTTGGATTCCAGCAGGCTTTGAAACAGACCTAGAACAAACCACAAATGCTCTGTCAGTTTTCTTTCTTAGCTTAAAATTCACAGGTCCCTTTGGATCCCAGGACTTTTTACAAGTTTCTTATAGAAGCTAAAAGGTTTTTAAAGTATAAGATAGGAAGTGAGGTTTGATTTCACAGCTATGTGAGATACAAAACTTACTAGAGCTACAATCTATAGATGAAATGAAAAATAAACTCGTTTTCCTATGATAGAAAGAACTGCTTAGTTTCATCATATCTTAATATTTTATTCCCCAAGTTACTGGAAACTGTCAGGCAGATGGATGAATGCTTATGAAATGCAGACCTTAGGACAGAGTGTATTATACTACAGATTGGCTTCTGTGAGAATAACCCTGTAAGTGACTGATGCCATCAGTGGCAACAGCCTCCCACACATCCCAAGTTAAAGGATTTTCTGTAAGCTGAGACCTTCTCTCAATGCTCTTGTTGATGTCCCATTTCTGAATCATCATCTGCATCGTTTCTATAGAGTAACACTGTTCGATAGTTAGGGCACTGCAGTCTAGTTCTGCAGGCGACCCCAAACTGTCTAGAGATGTTGCCCAAGACAGTCATTAACCCCTCCAAGCAGTGGGCAAGTCAGCCTGGGCACATACCCTGCTCATACCCTGCTTTTACAGTTCCTGTTCTTTCCTGTGATTTTTTGATCATCTTCTTTTTGTAGCTACCAATGACAAGGACAGAATTTTGATGAGGAGAAAAAGCTCTTTCAAAGTTTATTTGTAATTTCAACACCAAAGAAAAATCAAAAGAATTATGCACTATTGCTTAAAATGTGAAATTAGCAGTAAATGGAGATCTCTTAAAGTTCCTAAAGTTGAGAAGACATTCTTTGTGCCATGGAGTAGATACTCAATGCAATCAGCACGTTCTACACAGGTAATTACTTTTACTACTAATGGTGCCTCCCACTCAGTGAGGAAGATAAGATGTTCCAACACTACTTAATCACAATGCTTCATTATTGCTCCACCACCTACCGGGTAAAACAATTCACATGCTCTATTCAGTGACTCTCACAAATGAGAAAAATTTATGAATATGTGAGCAAAACAGCACATAGTCTACAGCAGAAGCACCACCCTGAATAATTGTAAAAGACCATAGAAAGTTTGGAACATCTGCAGTTCTTTTTGTTCCTTTCCCCAAATACACAAGGAAAATAATGAAATTTGCAAAAACAGAGAAAGCCATCCCTATGGTGATTTGATACCCTGAAAGTGTTTTGGATTCTTTTGCTGAAGCTTCTGAAATTTCCCTGAGACAAAACACAGTGTAAAAATAGATGCATTCGTTGCAGTTTCATGTTTTATTTTTGGTATTATTTTTCATTGCTTTGTGCTAACAGCATGCTACAAATTGTTTTACTACTCAATGTATCAAGAACTGACACAGAAAACAAGAAGTAGGGAATAAAAACTCTCTCTTTGTGGGTTTACAGAATCTTCCACACAGGTTCAAATGGAGAGCAGATAGTGAGTTAGCTGACCAACGTAGTGTACAGTGTCCTACACACAGCACAAGGGACAGACTTTCAGGAGCTCTCACCATAATGAAGCCAATGCAAATCACTTTGGAAATTACTTCAAAAAGACACGGACTGTCTTATTTTCCATGTATGTAGAAGAGCAGTATGTACTTATGCCCTTGTGCATTAAAATGAAATTTGTGCCCAGTGTCTAAACACTGCCCCTATCCCAGAGACGGTCTATAAGAATGGAAGCCCTTAACTTTTGTGGCACAACAGGCCAGCAAACAAGTTCAAGCAATTAACTCATTGCTCATGGTGATGGCTTCGTTACAGCAAGGAGTGAGCTGGAAGGAGTCTCTAATGGCAGAAACTATATCTACTCCCTATGTTCATATTTTCCTAATCCTATGGCAATACCAAGAAATCCAGGTAGTTCCCAGGCGGATCACAACAAAAGTTGTGTCGAAGAGGAAGGTGTGGCAAGAAAGAAATTTCCCGAAGCACTACACGAGAATCTACTTGAGGGATGGCAGTTCACATTCAGCAATGAGAGTCCAATCTTTTTATAGCAAATTTTACTACTTTTTAACTGTTGTCACTCTGTCCTTTATACTTACATGCACCTGTGTGTATTCTTATGTATAAGCTAGGTTGCTGGCTGCTTTTTGCCAAAGCCTTTGACTCCAACCAGCAGCAGTGAAGAGCCACCTGGCTGATATTCTTCCTCTTGCTGGGAGAGACTCAAAGGCTGGTGAGATAGTGGGCAGAGAAATGTCTTACAGATACCAGAGGGAGCAAGAGAGGATGCTAGCTGAAAGCCATGACTTGAGAAATCCTGAGGTTATTTTTGGCTGGAGAAATGAGCTAGCAAAGGAGGAACAACAGTAGGAAATACAGATAATGTACTGCTAACAGCTCAAGCGCTGAATACTTCACTGATGGTGGGAGAGAAGTGTTTACAGCTTTCCATTTCTGTCCTCATTTACCTCATAAACGATCACTTCTAACTGAGTGTTTGGGGGGGCAGATATAAACCATTCTGGTAATACCTGGTCTTGTTGAAATCTGAAAGGCTGCATGGGAAGGCTAGCAAAACACACAGATGCTTATTCATTCCTGAAGAATACTAAATAAATAAAAGAAAAGGTTTCTTTTTCACAGTAGTAAATTGCCCATTGGAAAATCCTGTCACATTGACATTGTAGGGTACCAATAAACCAGTGGGCACAGTTAGACATCCTATCTAACACGGCCAATGTGACTACATAAGCATTTTGCCTTTTGGTTTCTTTAAAGTACTGTCTTACTCTTGTGTGGTTGGAAGAGTAACTAAAAACCAGTACCAATTGTGTGTGTGTGAAATCTTAACGTGCTTAAACCAGTGCCATGATTTTTGGCAGCCTGACTTGGAGAATTCAAATGCTTGGATCAACAGCAGTGCAAGCAACGCTCACAGCTTTGCATCCACGAACAGTACAACAAACATTTCTTGCAGCTCTCTGTGTGGCCACGTTGCAGAGAAGACATGTATAAACATTTTTATTGACTCAGCCAGGAAGAACGATCTAGCTTCTAACTGTTACACTAGCAGCGAAGCAGGCTTACCAGTCTGCTCTAAAAATACTGATTTATGTTCACCATCTAAATGTTTTATTTTTGACTATTAGTAGATGTATGTAGTTTTAATATTTTTATTCACTTTTATCACAGAACATCAGAATAACATGAGTTGCAGAGACAGCACCTGTACAGCAGATCATGATTAATGAGGGAAGATGGATAAAACTGTGTACACACAGTTCGGTCTGCATGTAGGATGCTTCTTAAAAACCTGTGGCAATCCAGGGGCAATAACCTATTCCTTTTGTGACACAAGTCTCTCAAGTGGCTACTAGGAAATTGAGGGGGTTAGGATGTGCATTTCCTAGCCCCAGGTTCTGTTAGAGGAATGGAAGGAGTATGAACAGTGAATGCATATGCTGGAAATAAATATAACTTTTACCTTGAAGAGTTACAAAGAGATGAATAAATGTACTGTAGATTAACGAGGGAATTAAACATTTTTTTCCCTATTAAAGTTCACAGTATTTAATGGTGAAAAGTATAAGGCAGTAACTTTTCGGGCATTTCACATTTCCTCTTTCAAATTGATAAACAAAAACAGGGCAAAAACTAGATATTGTTATTATTTTGGACAATTTAACAGCAAGATCCTTTTTCTGATCAAGACATCCTCAGTGACTTCACCTTTTGGGAGACTGCAAGCTCAGGTGTCGTGTTCAGAAGTGACTATAAGCTCAGCTAACCGGTGCTCGTACAAATACATAGTAACCTGCTGTTAAGGGAGCAAAGAGAATTTTTAAGCATGTGCACTTGGAGCGAAAAATTATTTAAGAAGTCAAATATACCTGTGTATTTTAGAAAAATAAACATATGCGTTCACTTTTTACTAATCTAATGGAAAATCATTTTGTTTTAATGGTTTCAAAACTTCCCCATCCCTTGAGCAAACTGTACCCATTACTTTAAACACCTCAGTGTCTAGTAATTGTTCACAAATGTGTCAGGCTACCAGTAATTTAAGTCCTGTCAGGAATAAATCTCAGACACTCACTTCTTCCAGTCAGTGACTTGAAGAAACCCGCCCACATGTCAATTACAGGAAGCTCCGCGCGGTGGCTTTGTTCGGAGGCTGTGTAAACAGCAAAAGCTTCCTCCTCGCTAACAACTGTTTTCCAAACCCTATATAAATGTTTATGTGAACTATCCTGCAACAGCATCTAAAGCAATAAAAAGCAGGCGCGTAAAAAACAATCTGTGTTGTACTTGTTGGCAATAAATGTACAGCCTGTGGAAGCTATATATCCAGTTGTGAATTATTTTCTCTCAGAGGTCTGACCTCAGAACATTTAAATGTTAGATTGTAAATCAAAATGATATACTTCTGCTATCTACAGATTATTCCCCAGTTTCTGAGTCCTGCTAAATACGTTGGTCTGCAACTACTTGCACATTAATATGTAAATAAGCACACAGGTAGAAGTATATTCCAGAGAGATATAGGGGAAAGTCAAACAATCAAAATATATGAGCGGGCATATTTTCTCACCTATGTTATTGTTCTCTGCAAGCCACCAGGGAGTAGCCACAACTTGATATATGACTGATGCAGCACAAGGAACAGAAAAAATCACTGGAGAACAGCTACAGGAAGAATTTAAAAACACCAAACAAGGTAAAATCTGGAGAGCTTAGAGTCATGAAGTGACACACTTACCTAACTGACACTTTAGAGTCTGAAATAAGATACTCGGAAACCTCGTGCAGCTAGTTTGAAAGAGCCTAGATTTTGCAAATGTCTAAGTCTCTACTGATAACATGTGCTAAGCAGAATTTTTGTTGCTTTGCAGGATTGTCTGTGCCCTTGTATTGCAACTGCGATATCTAATTCCCTACAAGGTTCACAAGATAAAAGTTTTACCAAAATTAGTCCACACAGCCTGATTCAACAGTGGTGATTTGAAATGACCTTGTGGATCAAGGATTGTTGCTATTTTCACAGAACTCACAAGTTAGTGTATTTGCCATCAATACAGAGGCTCAGGCCCAAACTCCTGCGTGTCCTGATTTAGAGTGGGAATTTTAACTCCTGTCTCACAGCGAGACCCCCGGATGCCACTCTCCCTGCTGAGGTGGGTGTCTTCCAGCACTTCCCACTGCAACTGTTCCACTTTGTCTTTGCATTTGACTATACATTAGACAAGCAAGTGGAAGGCAACCCTCCCAGACTGTGCGCAGCACCTCAGCCAGCAGACTTAATCTTTCTATCTTCCCTCATCCCCTCTTTAATGTCTTTCCATTCAAAACAGGAGTGGTTTGGTTGTTAGCGTGCTCTCCTGGGAGGCGGCAGAACTGGCTTCTAATCCAGTTAGGCATGGGATGGTTCCACCCCGCAGGGCAGAGCAATAACCCCAGGCAGAAGAGCAATGCCAGACCACGCTCCACTCCATGAGGGGCACCTGGCTGGGAGCCCAGGCACAAGGAGCTGGAGCTGGCCAAAGAGTTTCGGGTCTCTCTGCTGGCTAGTTTGGATGGTTACTCTGCAAGGGAAAGTTTCTTAGGTTCCCCACGTTGTGTATTGGAAAGGAATCTGGGGCATGCCAGTGGCTCAAGCTGCCCTGCCACAGCAGAAATCCCCCAGCAGAGAGCTGGGTATGTGGCACAGTGACACTGAGACCTGTCTCTTATCCAGGCTTCTCAACATTTTCAGCTCCAAAGCTTGCTTGCTTTGGAGACCTTTGCATCAAGACTGCCTAACACAGCTAGAGACACTGAAGTCAACAAGGTACCCAAATATTAAGAACTTACTACAGTTACTTTTTCTTCCTTTTTGGGCTACAAACTCTGATTCAGACAAAGCATTCAGCAATGCCATGAGGTGTTTTGCTGAAGTACATGACAGGTTTTGAAGCCCTTCAGGTGGAACACAAAATCCCACTCAGTTCACTAACGTGGACTTTGGAAGGCATAGACTGAGATCTCTCCAAATTTCCTTGTAACCGTTTTACAGATAAGGGTTAGTTAAACACTACAGTTCTTTCCAGTATGAGTAAATGGACTCTACCAGGAGCACAGAATAAGGAAGGACTCTGAGAACTGGCAGAAGGCAAAGAGAAATGGCAATGACTTTCCAAACTGAAACACTGTGTAGCTACTGAAGACAGCTCGTGCCAGCACACATAGTTTAGGACTGAGTACTGAGGTTCCCAATTCAGCAAACGCTCTTACTCAATCCCCTAGGATTTTTTGGAGGATCTGGCCCTAAGCTTTTAGCCAGAATGACTCACCCTCCATTGTGCTATATTTCTTTATGGTAGATCATATTATATTGCCAAATGAAAGGAATGTGATGTTCGGCAGAGGGAAAAATACAAACAAACAGGGAGAGCAGATGAGGTGCTGCAGTTTAAATTGTGCTTTTCAGTTTTTTATGTATCATAACTGTATGCAAGGATGCCCTGGAGCTACGCTATAAGAAGAACACTTTAAGATGAACCAACATAAAGAAACAAATAGCAATAAATGACATAAGTATAGCACCTACTTATTTTTCAGAGATACAGAAGATTGGAAGCAGTACAAACATAGCATTGTACAAAGTGTATTTTCACCTAAGCAAGCACACACTTATGAGATATATTTATGAGACAGATGCAAGGACTAGAGTAGAAATATAAATATGCACATATGTTATACAAGAACGAGAGATAGTGGGAGGGACAAGGGAAAAATATTAGGGGAAAAGTTTCATCAAGTGTTTTTGGTTGAAATTTTAAGAAATATCCAAGTAATTTGGAATCTGCCTCCTAATTTAATTTTTCTGTATGTTACAACTCTAGGACAAAAAACTCCTGATCTTCCTTCTGTTATTTCTTCAGCTACTGGCTTCCAGCTGCAATAATTTAACTTTGTTAGGAGTAACTATGGGACCTACAAACAAGTGAAAAAACTAGGGGAGAGGGAATTACTGGAGATCATGGACTACAAGCTCACCATATGAGTTCAAAGCTTGATTGTATTAGTGTATCTGGAATAATTTGGGGATACTTGATTAGTTTAGAAGTTTCTGAACACTGAATTACTGCAGAGCCTTAATGGAGAATGAAAATATGGAGATTGAATTGCAGCTTCTGGAGACTGAAGAAAGAGGAAAGGTTGTGAAATAGTCACTTCCCTCAGCTATGCAAAATGCTGTGGAATCCGTCATGCTGACGCATTGTGTGTAACAATCCTAAAGAGCTCATCAGAGGAGACTGCAAAAGTATTCATCAAAATTTTTCTCCAGGAAACACCAACTTCCTGGTGGAAAAAAAAAATAAAACAATAAAAAAATTGAAAAGATCTAGATGAAAGTCCTGAAGTGCATCAGTGTGTCACAAGAGCTGCAGCCAGTGCCATCACTGCTGCCACATGCAGCCGGAGCCTTCTGCTGCCCTGCAGAGCAGACTGGTGACACACAGCTGGAGCGCACAGTGGGAGCAGCAGTCCCACAAGGACCTGGCTCAGCTGAGGAGAATAAAAGACTTAAGCTCTCCCGACCTACCTTCCCACCAGAACACGTTTTCACACCAAACTACTTGAGATCTCCCCTTCTATCTCCATAGCCTGGTAGATTGTTGACTCCAGGTGGCAAGGTGTGCTGAGCCTCCACCACAAGGCTTATTCTGTCTTGTGGGGTCTGGCCACTGAACATCCCTGAGGGAGCAAGGCTAGACCACGGCCAGGCTGCTACACAGTTAAATGTATTTGGAGAATAAATCTTCCAATGATGAGACACAGTGTACCAAGCTCAGCTAGTTAGTTCTTCATGAAAAATAACTTAAGAGTTTTTTTCCAGTGAATTTTTTTTTTTCTCAAGGGAAAACAACTCATCTGTCACTGGGTAAAAATATTCTGGTTAGATGGGTCTCTAACCCCTTTATTTCACACCCCTTAAGGGGTGAAACCTTTCATAAATCTCTCTTGGTTCAAAAGAAATCTATCCCATGATTTTTGCCCCATACATGAGATGATAAATAACACACAACCCCACTGCAACCCATTATGTATTCCAGACTAGGTGAACGATTAGATAAGACATTTCTCCTTCTCATGAGGGTATCCGTTCATATTTTGCATGGTGTGGAAAGAACGTATTGCACTGAATGACGACTGATGATGATTAATGTATTATTCTACAGAGCATTATGGTTTCTTTTCATTTGTACTGCATTGTTAGGAGTAAAATGTGATAAAATGGCTGTAACTGTTTTCCACCCTACTTTCCCCCTCCCTGTAGAATTGTTAAAAATAACATTTGAAAAATGATTGAAAATGAGAGAAAAAAGGACCCTCTTTTCTGCTAGCATAAGTGGGTCTAACTCCCCTGAATTTAATGAAGCTTCTTTCATTTATAGCTGCAAAAAAATCTGCACATTTTTAATAAACACTTATTTAACTTTTTTGTTTGCTTTTCCTTCCTCCCTGTAGGAGTTGGAAATATGGCAAATGTGAAGATTTCAGATTTAACTTAATCCAAAACTGGAATCTCAAGCTGGATATTTTAAAACGCTAAAGAAATCTTAGTAAATAACTTACAGAAATGCAGTACTTTGAAAATGCATTTTGGTCAGGGGAGTTGATGGTCATTTTTAATGTTGAGGGAAAAATACAACTAAAAATTCAATTATTTATTTTTTTTTTCCTGAAAATAGGATAAATCATCTTTTCTCATGCAGAAAACAAAATAAGCAAGCAACAAAACCCCAAGTCTTAGATCTTTCTCATTGTCTGTCCAAAGTATATTTCTTTCCTCCTCACAAAACACTCACATGCATGTGTACACACGGACAAGAAGGATCTATACTCACTAATAAAATCTCTGCAAATTCCAAGTTTATTCTAACTTTGCTTATGTGCAGCTGTCTTTCCTCTTCTAAAGCTGTTATTACATTTTTTATCATAAAACTTTGTCCATGTTGCCAGCTCCCCTCCTTAAGTGCTCTAAAGTTTAGAGAACAAAGAACATCACAGTTAATCCTATCCGAAACTTTATCTGAAATCATTCAGATAAGCCATAATTTGTTTGAGCTCTGCTTGGAGCAAGTGACAGAGTTTCAGATACAGTAATTTGCTACGTTTCCATTTAAAACAACTGATGCTTCCCACTTCTAATACACTGGAACATAAAATCCATGTCAGTTGTTTATATTTGGGGATTATGGAGTTATGGGATTGTTTGAGTCTGATTTTTAAGCCAGTTAGGCATGCCTTTGAATGCATAGTCACCACGATTTTGCATTCATGTAAAGCAGCTGTATATGTTGATGAATAATTCTACTCCTTTGCAAGAGAAATTATTTTTATTTGCACCTGCAATTCTGGACATACTTGAGGAACAGAGCTACATGGGCATTTGATGGATAAAACTTGTTACAACATCTTATCTACATATTTACATGCTTGCGTAAGAAGTTACAAATATATATATCCATATATTTTTTTTTCACTGTTTCCTATGTGCTTAATACATTGGGAATGTATTTTCACAAAGCAGAGCCTAACACTTCTTCACCAGGATGAAGCCCTGTGAGTTGCTGTAAGTCTTCAGGTGCATTGTTCATTGTTACGGATGATGCTGGATAAGTCACCTCTTGCCTAAGGCCTGGAACAGGCAATGCAAACGCCAGGAATAGCTGTCAGGATTTCCTGCCTTTCAGCTGAGCACATCAGGCTGCACTGCCCCTCTTGCTGTTACCATATTTGCCTCTACCGCTGTGCAGCTGCTTTTGGTAGGAAACAGATGTAAGTGTGCAGGCTGCGGGGGGACAACGCCTCGCTGAGAACAGCCTCTGCACTTCCACGGATGAGAGGCGATTGCCCAGGGCCCTGACATGGGGATGGAAGAGCATTTCCCTGACATTCAGCAAGGACTCCAAGCTTCTCAGCCCCTCAAACCTATCGGCACAACCTCAGTAACACAGATGGCTTTTGTACTAAAACTGTGAAACTACTTAATTGTCCAGCTTCAAACCTCAAGTGCCCATTTGGAATAAAATGTTGCAAAACATAAGGAGCTAAGAAGTGCAACTGAGGCCTCTCTTCCAGGTCATTTAAGAACACAAAGTCTAACATTTAAGCAATTCAGATCTCTCTCAGTCATAATTCCCATCCAGTTAATTTTCTGTTTCAATAATAATAATAATAATAATAATAGGAAGATGAAGTACAAAAGAATGCTACTAAAACTAAACTACAGCAGAGAGAACTATTCACTTCAGCATGGTTTAAGCTTTAGCTCAGCCATACTTGGCTCTTGTCAATTCATGTCAGAGTCTTAAGATTATTTGATTTAGGACAGTCTTGCTGCTGTCCATGGGCCTTGCCAGAGAACAGAATATAAAATAAGTTCCAGGAAGGGGTCTGAGGGGAGTTTTAAGGCCTGATTACTTTAAGATTCATTTTTTGACAATGAACAGGCTTGGGGATAAAATAACATTGGAGGATGAGAAATGTCACTATGGACCTGAACCTGCAAATACTTATGTACGTGTTTTAACTTTACTACTGTGGGTAGTCCTGCTGAAATTAATGAGACTGCTCAAGGGGGTAAAGAAAAGCATATGCACAGGAATTTCCAGGATCGGAGACTATGTGCTTAAGACATGAAGAGTTCCAGGGCCTTCATTTGGGAGTACTCATATGCTTGTAGTTAAACATGCATGAACATTTGTAGCATCAAGGCCCAAAATTCTTGCACTGCAAATAATAGGAGATGGGAACCTGAAGCCAATTGCATTTGGAATAAAACAGGCAGAGAAAAAAAATAAAATAAAAAAATCCCATGATCTCACACTAACTTTGGTAAGAGTTATAACCCTTTGGCCAGACTATGAGCTGGTATAAACTGGAGCTACTCCCTGCAACTGATAAAGTGAATAAATGTAAAATTAAGTCTATAGCTAAGTGCTTTCCAGACCTGGGAATATTCCTTAAGGAATATGCAACAGAATTTATTTTGGAGTGCAGTCATTACATTTTGAAGTGTCAGTTTAGCCTGACATGATACAAAAGACTAGAAAAATGGGAAGTCCTGGGTCCAGGAAATGGGAGCAGTACGGACATTGCTGTTTCCTTCAGAGGAGAGGCAAGCTGGTTTCACAGGGATCATGCTCAAATGTCAAGAAAAGTGAAAAATTCTGAGATATTAAAAATAGTAATGTAAACTGGAAGATGAGGAATATGTTAAATTTTTTGATTACTTCTGTATTTTTGTTTCTCATTTAATCTTGGCTTCAACACAATCAATCTCAAAATAATATTTTTTCTTCTTTGTATGGTCAGTTTCTTACTTTAGTACTATTCCAAACTTCAGAGAGAGGAAAGAGTATCCTAGCAGTACCCTGTAGCTATAGAGAGTAAATAGGCAAAATACAATAAAATATCAGTCAAGTTCAGTCAACATGAGCTATGTTTTGTAACATAACCCAGCAGACAGCAAATAAAAAAAATTTCCCTTGCTTAATGAAATTTAAACTCTAAGTAACTCCACAGAAAAAATATGATATTTTCCATTTTTAGAAGCTTCAATAGATGCTCAGATTCTTCACAGAGGAGAAATATAAAAACACCTAGACAGATAATTTAACTCCAGATTCCTCAAAGTACTTTACCCTACTCTTTTAGAGTAGAAGCCAAATTTTGTGGAAATAAGTACTTCATCTCCAGGAGCCACACGGATCTAAGAGCCTTTTCGTAGTGAGTTTACATTGCTTAAGTTCTTCATTTCCTCTGCCTGAAGCAGTGAATTGCAATGGAATTGAATGCACAGTAAAACTACCATGTACGAAAGGTTTATGCATTATGTTAAAAAGTGCTGTCTTGATAAATGGTGCCATTAGCATCTGGAATTCACTGCATTTGTCGGGTTAGGCCATTCTGAAAACAGTCCTTAAAAGTATAACAAATTTGCTCAAATGCTAATGAGCTGAACCACCACACTGATCTGTTGAATGGGGCCAAATGTATTTAAAAGTTTAAAGCATTTGTGTATTACTATTAGCCACACTTAGTGTTCTAAGTATATATCAGTTTTCCGGGGGGGGGGGGGGGGGGGGGGGGGGAAGGGGGGAAGAGAAAAAAGGTTGTATATACTTAGTTCTTACAGTTTAGCACTCCTGAAAATATGTACTAACTGGTCATTAGAAAAGATTACTTTTTCATGCTCTAAATTTTATGTCCATAGGATTGAGTACAGAAGTCTTCAAATGATCAGATCTTTTAATTAGAAATTTTTCACCTGTTGTATCACTCTACATTCTTAGTCCTTACAAACAACCTGTAAATGTCCCATGCACTGAAAAGGACCCTTTTGTGTCTGTGTCGTAACAGCAATTTGTCCTTTTTGGTACACATGTAAGGAAGCAGGAATGTAAAGGCAAGCAGTGAAACTTAGCCCTGCCTATTCATGTTTGGAAAGAAGAGAGAGGGAAGTGACCTTTCTGGGCAATACTTACTCTCTTGAAAGTTCTAGTTTCCTAACATCCTTCCAAACAAATGAATAGTAGCCAGCAGCGGATAGCTTGGTAGCTAACCACTTTTAAGACATCAAGAAAACCTCACCTGAAATGTGTTTAGTTTTTTAAAAAGTCAACAGAAAAATGTTTTTGCTAGAATACAGAAGAAGCCAGAAATTTGAAAGCATAAGGTCTAAATTGAGCCCATGGTCTGGCTTTACTCTTGAAGTCAAACCCAAGTGATTGGAGCCGAATTATATATTGTATGACAAAGATGTTTAGTGAAATGATATACACAGTGACAGTAGACCACCAGGAACCAATGTCAGAATATTTTCATTGGCTACTACTCTTCCTTGGCCCATCCTTATTCATAGACATAGAGCTGAGCTGGAGTCAGGAATTCGGCAATAGTCTGACTCTACTTACATTGGCTTCCTACCACGAGTGGTCAGCCACAAAATTTCCACCCAAGTAGGTCCTTGAGGTCTAGGACAGTCAAAGTATGCAGAGACTTCCCCGTTCATAGATCGTTTCTGATGCACTCAAACAACAATATGGTATTACTCTGAGAAATAAAATCCACCCTCCCAATAGCATGCGGGCTATTCAGTTAACAAAAGGGAGATCTTTAATCAGCATTTTACAGAAGTGGGTGTTGGACTATGTGAAGTTTTTCATGCAGAGCTCGGTCACCAAAGAAAATGACATTCCAGGTCCTAATTATTCGCAGATGAAAAGATTTGCAAATATTTCAACTGGGAAAAACAAAACAAAACAAAGCAAAACCCCAAACCAAACAAACAAAAATGAAACAAAACAAAACAAAAAAGCCAACCAATCAAACAAACAAAAAACAACAAAACAAAACAAAAAAGCCAACCAAACAAACAAAAAACACACACAAAACAAAACAAAATACCCCACAGAAAACAATGCATTAAAAAAATGAGTTGTATGTACTTTTTTTTCTTTCTATTTTTTAATTGAATCCCCTTTAAACACTTCACCTGGAAGTGAAATTTCACTCTGAAAGCTGATAAATTGACAAAAAAAAAAAAAAAAAAAAAAAAAAACTTTGGAAATTTTAATGAAGCCTGGAAAACAAATAAAAATAAACAAACAAACAAAACCAGAGTATTTTATTTTCTTGTCTGTCCATCAAGTTAACAACAAGAAAAATAAAATCAATTAATCCCTCAGACCTTCCTGGAAGCACTATACACTACACGGAGAGCCTTATTTTTTTCAGGAATAAATTTACTTTACAGAGCAGCACAATGATATAGTGCAGAACTCCAAACATAAATGGAATACTTCGGGCAGAGCTTCCACCACTAGGAGTAAATTCAAGAAAAATATTGACCGACTCTCACTGTTTTCTTTTCTCTACAGTATGTAATAATTCTAGCAGGATGCACAACAAAGTACTTGCGTTCTCCTGCACTATTGTCAGAAGAATTTGCTGAATGCATCTGAGAGTTGACATGGCATGTGAATCTCTCATGCCTTGTTTGCAGAGATTCAAACTTTCAGCATCTGAGCATCCTGTGTCCTCTGCTTATTCTCTGCAGTCTGTCTGTTACCCATGGCATTTTGCATCTACTGTTTTTTAGATATACTTAAAATAACATGCCAAGTGAAATAAACACGCTGTTAAATGAATGCCCTAGAAGTTTTATATATTTAACAGTTTTAACCCCACTAACCAGTTTAATGTTTAATTATATAAAGCTGTGTGGTCCCCAACTGGTTTGAACCTTCAACACTAGTCAAAACAAGTTAAATCCAGCAAAGCAGAAAATACAGTTGTGAGCAAGCAATATGTTGGTTAAATTGTTTGAGATGTCTTGCAATTTGTTAACCTTGAATGGTTTCATTTTGAGCAATATTTTCATCCTGTCCTTATCTGGGCCTTTCTGGCTTTTGCAACCCTGCAGGTTAAATTCTGTAACTGAATCAAGGACAGATATTAAATACTAAGATGTCTGTTTTCATTCCCCCAAATTTAATTCTTAAAGCAAATAAATAACTTAAATTCCACCCACAATTAATTCCATTCATGTTCTGAAAGTTACGGGCACGAAGAGGCTGGCCAGGTTTTGAAATCTGACCCTTCATTTTCATGCCAAAGTGGCTGCAAATGTGAAAATTTGGGAGAGATCTTCCTTATCTTTTCTTTCTTGTTATGTCACGTCCTGACTCTCCAAGCGAGCCTAGAAATTCCCTTAGAAAAAAAGATATTGGGATACTATAAATACCAGATTATGTGGCCCAGCTCTATTTTCAGGCCACGCAGCTAGGTCTTCCAACTCTGCAGCATCAAGCTCTCAGCCTTTTGACTGGTGACAACAAAAGAATTTGCTTTATCTGCACATTTGAGAGTAAACTTGTGGCCTTGGACCACATAAGAAGATGGACAGTAGAAGAAAATGGCTCTAGAACAAATTATTTGCCTTGTCTTCTTCTCAGAATTCACATGTAAAAAGAGGCTCAGGCAGTGCAACGCTGGGAAAAATTAAGATTTTCCCAGACTTAACCATTTTCCTTTTCAAAAAGATTTATAACACACATGAATCTCAGATGTCACATCTTATTGTGCATAATTATACTGATGTCTAGACTAAACATTATATATATATACCCACACATACATATAATTATATATCCTTATGACTATGTATTACTGTTCTTCTATAATACCTATTCCATGGCAGCGTTTGTAACAGTATTTTATATCTTAATGATTCATAAAACCTATATACCATGGGAAATGATTTTATCCAACAAGCAAGTCTGCACTAGACCTGACACCAAAGTCTTAATGAGGTCTTAACTCACCTATGGTATAATCAGCTATGGGATAAACATCATATCCTGCATACTATAATCACTTAATACATCTCTCTTATCTATTTGAAGATACAAATGAAATGTAAGTACATAAATATATATGTCTGGTCATCCCACCCATTAAGATGAAGGGATACATTCTGTAATCACCAGAGCAGTTAATTACATGCATAATACACTTCTACTCATTCCAAAAAGTTTTGTAGGTAGGGTAAAGCATTTTTAGAGCACATTGTTGGGTAAAGATAAAACAAAAATCAGAGACTGCTACTCCTGTTCATTGGTTTGTAATGAGGATGTATGCTCACCTTGGCAACCTCACACATGTGGTTCCTCTCTCAAGTTCTCATTAGCTTGTAGAGCACATTACCAGACAAGCTAGATAGATTCTTGACCTACTTAATTTCAATTGTGAAAACTTGCTCATTTTTTTATGTGATTTTTCCAGGCATAGTTGCAAGTGACCTTACAATGTGCTATATATTTCAGGCAAATATTTGTATGCAGAAGCAGTGAAGTTGAGGTGTACTCTTGGTTTCTACTGGGAATAGAGAAAACATTACACAAAAGATGAAACAGCAAGGCCTGAAACACTTAGGCATTTTACTTGGAGTTTTTGTTTGAGAAAAAAAAATTCCATAGTAATGTGCAAATGGATTCCTCACATGTTTTATAGTGCACCCACATTTATCCACCTATTTTCCCTGATAGATTAGCTAGGCCAATAGCTTCACAGAATCCACTGTCTTCTCCAAGGTAGAAGATTCCATTATGATTTTTTTATTTCTGTTTTTTTTTACTCTTTATACTTAGCAGAATCCTGGGAAGGCAGAGGAATGCCCACCAAAATACCCTTGGGTTGATTTATGAGTGAATTAGATGGGTTTTTTAGTTGGGGGGTAGCCAGCTGTGGTTTGAGGATCTCTTGGACAATTCTATGGGTTGTAGCTGTGGGACATAGCAAAGACAGAAAAAGCATGGCTAGGAGATGGAAAGGAAGGAGGAAAGGGTCTTCTTTGATAGAGTATGGGGGATCTCCTCAAGGAACACAGAGAAAATGCGGTCGCTCATGAAGAAATATAATGCAGTCTGACAGCCACGATATTTAATTTTAAAAAAGTGTAAGTCAATTTAGTGCTAGGAAAAATGACAAACTAACAGGCTCTTGCTGCAGCTGGCCACATCAGAGGTTAGCATGAAGTCTTCCCCAAGCAGCTCTGCCCGTAGGCCACAGCATGGCTCTACAACACTCTCTTCTGTGGAGCTTCCCTTGAACTGAGCGTTGGAGAACTGAGAACTAATCCACAAGAGCACCGCAGCAGTCACACTGACAGCCTGTTTCACTTGTTAAATAATAATCAGCTCTCAAAATCAGCTCAGAAATTATAAAATAAAGTTACAAAAATAGCATGCAGACCATATGTTAGTTTTCATTTCAAAGTTTATCCTTGCTCTAAAGAAGGTTAAATCATATTCATTTCTCTGAAAACAGTCAAGATATAGGAATTTAAAATACCATGAAAGTGTTATCTATAGAGTGCACTCTGGAGTACCAAGAAAGAAATCACATATGCATGGGATTACAGAATACGCTTCAAGTCAGCACAGAAGCACATACAGTAACTAAGAAACAAACATGTTTTTTCTGACTCAGAAAACTGAGTTTAATTTAGTCTTAAGAAATCTGTCTAGTCTGCTAGTAGTCATGAACAGATACAAAGAAATGAGATCAATGGTGTGCTGCGCTACCAGGTATGTAAATTACACCCTGCAAAGAAATAAAAAGAGCTAACCCCAGGGCTGGTGCCAAGGAAGCCAGCCCGAGTCCCTGCTCTAACACAACCTCGGTCAGTGTGGCCACAGCCCCTCTCTGGGTGTCTGGTCCCTGTGATCAAAACGTCGGCTGCAGCCTGCAGGGACATATGATGAAGCACTGCAGCATTCTTTGAGTAAGAGAAAACAAACAAACAAACAAACAAACCAGTCCCACACCTCTGAAAACTCTCAAAAAGTTGGAAAGCCTGTGAATTCATGCTCAGTGTGAAGTAGCTCAGGGGCTCGGAGACCAGACAATGCCTCTCCTCCTGCACAGCAAGAGAAACACAGCAGGTAGATCCCAAGAGCAACAGTGGGATATGGATAAGTACTTTTTTTTCCCCCTCAAAAAAAAAAAACATTACAGCCCACAGAGTAGAAAAGACTGCTATTAAGACTTCAAACACTCTCCTGGAGTGTAATCAACTAACATATTTGCCACAGAGACATTTGTGATCACAGTTGGGGTGGGTCCACAGGACAATGTCTTAATTAAATTGGCAACCAAGATATATCATGTGGCCAAAACCCTAAAACTAGATGTCCTTACAAAGATCCAGAAGGATCCAAGGGCTCAAAACAGTAATACCACTTGTCTTCATACCACAACAACCTTATTAAAAAGAACAAAAATATCAGTTCTCTTTTCTTATCTGTGAATATTTTGTCTCAGAGAGATATCAGTACTGCCATACCAAAACACACACAGCTAAAAAGCACATCAAGAAGTTGACCTGCTCTGAGGCTTCAAGGCTATTTTATTATCTCTGTAGCTGTAAGAGATACTTAGAGCTGATCATTCAAAGAAAAGTTCAGATAAAATGTGGAAAGAAACGTGTAGATGATACACTGGTGTCATCTGATTTTCTTGGGGCAAGAGATGTCATTTCCTGAATGTATCAACTTTGCAGTTGGCCAGTGTCAGGCTCATTTGATGAGTTCAAGCACAGGACTTCTTGTTCATGCAGTTCTCATACTTGCCACATATTTTACCATCATGTTTCTTGCACGTGCAGCCAGTCTTGACAGATATAATCTCCAGACCTACAATGGCTGCATATATTGTGCGTATTTTGGAAGGTATGGAAGGAATCTGAAGACATTGCAGCATCTGTTAGTTACATATGCAAAAGAGAAACTTAAGAATTACCATATGGGGTTTTGAAGGACTGAAGTTCAAATTTTGATAGTCAATACACAAGCATAGCTCTCTGTAACACCTGAAGTTTACTAAATCAGAAAGACTTTTAAGTTGTTCTCCCTTTTGGCTTAAAAGAGAAAACCAAACTTACATGGTGTTGCAAACAACAACAAAATGTGTTTGTTACACCATAGGTTTGACTAACTAGCATTACAATTACATGGAATGTTTCAGGTTAGTTAGGTAGGAAAAATCTGATGTAAAATTAAATCTTTAGATTGTATTCTGAGCAGAATTGGGTCACCAAAGATACATACCTACCTTTCTGAAAAATGCTGCACTAGTGCTCTAGTGGCTAAAAAATCTGTAGCAATACTGGTATCCTCTATTTCTAGACACTCAGCAGGAGACAGTTGTACAAGATGTGCTGATCAGAAATTCCTGTGTAACCACTGAGTTCTCCTTTTGAATGCCTATAACTAGGAACTGAAAAATAGGACATGCCAATTCTTTTTGTTTGGTCGGTCAGTTTTGTTTTGTTTTTGTAATGCTTGCATTATGGCTCTCTTTAAATGATAACTGTATGGAACATAAGTGACAAAGCAGCCTCCCAATGAGTATGCTGCTCAAGAGTAGCTGCTGAGAAATGTTTGGCCAAATATTATGGGACAAATGTGCAAAGATGTCAAATTTGCAATTGCTCATGCAAAACACGCACACATCCCAAGTGTACATGGAAAAGATTGATAACTGTCCACAAGCGCACCTGGCCAGCCATTTGCCCATGCAATTCTCCTGGTTTTAGTGTGCACAACTGAGGTGGTGGCACATAAATCAGGCGTGTAACTGGGCAGAGACTGTGTGTGAAATCATGACCATTTTTCACCGTAGCCCATTCTACTTATTTTATCGCTAGTCTCAGGATAGTTAGTACTTGTCTTAAAAGCTTGTTTCCTCCAGTTCTATATTATGCGAGGATCTCATATTTCATTAAAAAACAAAAACAATCAAAAGAAAGCATGCAGCTCTTACGGACACAGGCAAAAGCTTAAAATCAAGAACATGGAGATTCTAAAAGTAGAAAGCAAACTGTAAGAATCCAATATGTGCTATTAAAAAAATAAAAAAAAAAAACCTTAAGCCACTCATGATTTTTAAGATTATACTTAAGATTTCTTAGCATATGGCATTGGGAAAGCTGCTATTTTCAAATGCATAATGTTTTATGAACACGTAAGCAGACAAAGCACTGTAGATACATCAAAACACAGGCAAGGAAAGGTCCTTATGCTACAGCAAATTTATTTCTCCTTACATCACACATCCAGCCATGTAGTAGACTTTCGACCAGTACGATACACAATCATATCTCCTTTTCTTCTCTGTTTTCCTTTCCTCCCAATACATGCACACCACAAACCACAGACAACAGACACCCCACAGTGCTCCAGAGCAAACATCAGACCCCTGACATGCCAGCCCCAAAGCATCAGCACCACAGCGCATGGAGTAAAGCCCCAGAGTGTTCCCAGCACCTCAGGCTCTTGGAAGCAGGCAGACGCCAGGTGAAACACACCAAGACGATCCATGTACACATGCAGATTTTTATCTTATGCATATAAAACAAATAGCTATTTTCTGGAATTAAATTTTCTGTCTTCATTCATAACTAATATAAATATATTAACATTGAAAGCTCTTTCCCACCTCCCTGTCTCATTTTGTTTTTCTTTCTTTTTTCAAGTGTAGGGTGAGTCACAACGTTGATCAGATTACCTGGTAAACAGGTCTCAAACTTCCCACAAGCTAATGCATAGAAAAGTTTGAATCAAAATGGAGACAAAAACACAAAAGCTTCTTGAGACTAGGCTGATTAAAGTTCAGGGGATTTTTGTGCTAGAATGTCATTTCCTTCTGTTATCATAAATAAGGTGTTAAAGCATTGCTAATCACAATGCTTAATGCATGCAGGGACGAATCACCGAGGCCAACCTCTTTATTTTCCTTTTTTTTTTTTTTTTTTTTTTTTTTTTTTAATGCTTTTGTGTCAGTACTTGTGAAGGCTCAGGGAGTAGCCATGACAGTAACTGAAGGTCCCTAACTGATAGTACAACCAGCTGCTGATTCAATAATAACAACCAGAGGAACTATGGGCCCAATTTGCTAACAGCTGGCACCATGCCCACCAGTGCAGTGTCGAATTCAGGAGGCAAAGAAAGGATGCTGAGTTGGTCCCACAAAGACATGCTGACGCAATTCATATCCAACCCTGCAGTCAGCCTAAGTACGATACCGCTCCTTCAGAGAAAACTAGTTCAGGCTATTTCAGCTCTTTCTTCTCATTAAATACCCAAATCCAAAAGCAAGTTGAAATAGCACACTGGCGAACCTCAGGAAAATGGACTGACCACAGAAACATCACTTATGAACACACGGAGAACAATTTGTTTCTAACAGGCAAAGGTGAACCTAGGCTAATATTGCATATTTATACACACCATGAAGAAGGCATTTTAAAAAGGGAATTAAATGTTCTGAAATGTTGACAGGAAAAAGTCCAAGCTTCAGTCTTCATTAGAATTGTTTCATATTTATATAAATGTTCAGGGCTTGTGCCATTCCTTATCAAATAAGCCTCTCTCTTTAAATCATTTAAATTCAAGGTAAGAATCAAAAATGTTTCTTAAAATCCATTCCTTTGATGTATTGTGAATTACTACTTAGAGCAAAAAAAAAAAAAGAGAAACAGACCTAGATCTGTTTGCTGCCTAATTTACTGCTGGTAGTAGTTCAGATCTAATCGGTGGAAATAGACTACTGAAATACTTACATGCACACATATGTATGTATATATGTATGTATACATATGTATATGTATGTATGTATACATTCAATATCTTACTTGCATCCAATCTGGTGATTCAGAGCATACTGCTAACAAACACAGCTCAGTGATTGTGACTCATCTCAGCTATATCTTGAGTGTTATACTGCACTGAGGGAAGGGGAGAGGTGAAGGATGGCTCAGCAATGGGAGCATACTGCTATGGACAGGATGCACAGCATAAGCAGGAGCATCATCAGCTCTGTAGCCAGGAAAACTGCTTCATCCCACATTAGGTGCCTCTGCATTAAGCAAATACAGACACACACACATATACATGTAGACATTTTATGTATATGTATATGTATGTGTATGTATATAAATGGTATAAAATACATACAACTTACAAGGCTAGTGTTTTCTTAACAAAAAGTCCTCTCTCAAAGCCTCACACAATCCCACCCAGCTGTAGTATGGGAACAGAAACGGGTGTCCAAACTTTGCCCCTTTCTTGTTGAGCCTCATTGTCATTGAAGACTCATTGAGCTTTCTTATCTGGTCAACACATTGCTAAGTGCCGTGCAGCACTGCATGGCTCCTTGCAGGTACAGCCACCTATAGCTGCTCTCGCTCCTGTCAGGGACCGGTGTGCCAAAGCTACCAGTTGGTGCCTGGAGGAAGCAATACTTTTATTGCCTAATACTGGCATGCTGGGAGACAGCCAGAGCACCTCTCAGTCACCATGGGCACCCTGTGCAATCTAGGGCAGTAGTACTGGATCCTTTGCTTACCATAACCGCGTGTTGCCAAAGCAAGACAGAACCCAGCAGCATTTAGCAGTGTGTGCCTTTTCAATACCAAGCCATAGTGAAAGTTGAAGCTTTCAGTTTCCACTTTAGAGCAATGCTAATGCCCAGAAGTGCCATCGTCAAGTTAGACTGAATTTTCTATACCTAAAACCTATTAAAAAATGAATAAGGACCAAATACACTGCTTGGGGAAATCTGTTAAAGCCTGCATTAGAGGTTTCAAAGCGTTTACTGCTGCTTGGTTATCTGAGATGTTTCAGTCTGATGACTAGTAATGATTTTACCATAAAAACAGCAGCTCCAAAAACAACGTGGTCCAGGACATTTCTAAGATATCACACTGCCACTACAAGCAACAGAGGCAGAGCCTGTCTTTTCAGGAAAGACATAATTAGAAAATCTTTGCATTCTTCCTTCCCGCCACCATTCAGTTAGCATTTATTCTAAATGCAGATCAACAATAAGACCCATTTTCCTCTAGAACTAGGCTCAGGCTTGAGGAATGTTCCTCCTCCTACCCTAACCACTTAAGCATTTGAAAGCTTACAAGTAAATTGCTGGACATGAGACCCCTGATTGCTATGCCTACACGATTGATGATTGATAGGTCTAATGAATTACTAAGTTTTCCTTCCTATTTCTGGCATTAGTCAAGACTTAATGTCCAAAGATTATTCCACCAGACATGTTCTGCGGATGTGATGGGATTAGCCAAATTTCAAAGCTTATTTTTGACCTCCAGCAGAAAATTGAGCACATACGCTATTGAAGCCAACTGGGACTATAGAACATCAAGTTGATTCATCAAATTAGCTCAAACATAATTGTACTGCATGACTGGCTATGGAAGTTGTCAGCTATAAACCTGTCAAAAAGCCATCAGCTTTAATGTTAAATAGAGACACAAAGTAATGTTGTTCAGAATTTGACATTTGTTGGACTTACGCCTGCTGAAGGATGCTATCTGCTTTGTTTCCTCTTAGAAAAATTTGTAGTCTGAAATACCATCTTGATAGAGTGCTGTAGACAAAGGTAGAAACTTTGGTTGCTAGAAATACCAGCTATAACAAAGTAGATGGATCTGTACTGCCTCCATCTAGCAATGTTAACTAATACCAAAATAACTGTACAACACAAAGACTCAGAAATCTTTCCAGCAGTTGCAATGAACAAATATAGCATATTTTACTGTTTACTGCATACTGCATTTGACTTTTTTTTTTTTTTAAGTACAAAACAAATGTATAATTTTGTTTTTATTTTCAAAACAAAAGATCAATACGTTTGGTATGGAATATGTTGAGATAGTTCCAACTGAACTATAACTGCCTGCAGATAGCACATCTGTAATGAGAAAGCTGAGCACTAACTTAAACACCTAGCTGCTTTACGTATTATCACCCGCTATAGCATGGGATAACAGACAAGCACTCAGCATAAAAGTGGTAGGTCAAATGTTAAGGGTCTTACAACCCATTCCCCCTTAAAATCAAAAACATGCAGAGCCTAAGCTTACACTCTGCACTCAATCTGTTCCTTGTGCCTTTGAGTATTACAAAGGTGGGCTGGATAAATTACAGATCTAATTCCACATTTGTTTAGCTGGCATGCATCTAAGTCCAGACTTTTAACATGATTACATTTTTTGGCTTCCCAGTTTCCTGGTTTTTTGTTTTGTTTTGTTTTGTTTTGTTTTGTTTTTAAATGATGCTTGTATTCCTCTTACAATTTATGGATGATTGACTAGACAAGAGCAATATGGTCCCTAATGTGTCAATGCGTGTTACTATGAGTCCTTAGTCCGCCGCATATTGACATGAGAGCCTGTAAATAAGGAGCTCGTGCAAAGTCATTATGATCTTGGATGTCAGCCTATGGTGAGAGCTCCCACACGTGCTGCCGACAGTGTCACGCTATGGCTCAGGAGGAGCATGCTGGTCCTGCCCCGTGAGTAGCTCGGAAGCACCCCAAGCCATCACACCCTGGGGATGCCCCACGGGCACCACCATTTTCATTGCTGCTCCTTGTACCCTGCCTAACCCTCCAGCAATGTACACCTAGAGGAAGTCCGGGGAAAGACAATCACAAAGATGTGTCAAGGCTGGAAAATGCACAAGGTGTAAGCTGCAGATTTAGCATAAAGAATTTTTCATTTGCTTTCACAGAAATACAACGGGGCAGAATAAAATAGGAATGTTAAAAAAAAAAAAAAAGAAGTGTTGAGGGACTTATCATAGGGGAATTGCAGAGAGAAAGTGTCAGGCCAACACCTCAGTGTAAAGGAAGTAGCAAGAGGCAATTCAGGCTTCTGATGACCAGATACCAAGTGCCTGCACTGTTATCTTGTGAGCCCTCTTGCATGAGGGACGAGCAGTAGCTGTTCTATCCCAGGAGACACCAGAAAACAGCTTGTGCTTCTTAGATGTTCCATTTTACCCCCATCGGAGCTATTATTCCACACAATATTTGTTTGGGGGATTTTTGTTTTATTTTTTTTTTAAACTTCAGAACCCGCAGAAATGGAATCCTAGGCCTGTTCCCTTTTCAAGGCAAATGCCTGGCATATCTGGGATTTCCAACCCAAACTGGAACATGGTGCAACAACACCACCACTTCTTAAGTGCATGCAAGGTGAGCGTTCATCCCCACAACATGCTGGCAAACAGCAGCAGCTCCTGCTGCCAACTGGGATCCAAGATGCCTGCTGTCCTCAGCCCTTCCCCACATACTGTAGCAAGACCGAAATCCCCAAACCCTCAGTCAGGAGTAGTGTCAAAAACAAAACACTGAAGCCAGAGGGTGATTTTTCCCAGTTCTGCAGCTTCAATGTATCTTTAAACCAAATCTGCTTTCTTGTATGCCAATTTTTAGCCTGGAGCCAGGTATTAGAGCTGAGTGATAAATCCCTGAAAGGGTGATCACAATAGAAATTCTGACAGACACTTAACACGAGTGGTACAAACTCAGGGAGCTCAGGATATACACTTTTTTTTCTGGTTACGCATTGGCTATGAGTTTGTACAGACAACTTAAGCACAAAACGTATGTAAGACACTGCAAAAGCTGCAAATCTGAGACTTACTTGTGACCTTTGGAAAGTGACTTTCTCTCTGCATTTTTTTTTCCAAAGGCTTCATAATCACTAAATACAGCTTCTACAATTGCATATTGTTTTTAAATTGAGCAAAAAAAATGGCATTTGAACAATGACAACTTGATAACTAGAACATTTCCCCCTCCCAAACCTTCGACTAAGCTATAATACAGCAAGTGGGACTTGAACTATGATGGGTTTCAGTATTAACGTTCATAAGATTTGTCACTGTCACATCTTGCTAACACTCAGAGCATCTCATTTTCTAAATATAATGTATCACTGTTTAGTGGCTAAAAATGTAAATTACAAAAAATGTAATCATGTTCAAGAAACTGAAAAAAAAATATGATCCCTGAACCCCTCAGCATGCACATGACTTAATGTGGAGCTTACCAATTAAGCATAACAAGACTGCAAGGCAAACCTATGGGACAGCAGCATCAATCGCCCAGAACACACATTCCCTGTTCTGCACAAATCCCCCAGATTTCCAAAAGCATCTTTGCCTTAGATTCAAGAGATAAAATATGTGAACCTGTCCAAAGTAGTAAGAAACAAATATAAACTTAGATCTGATTTCTCATGCTTAATGTTTCAAATGTTTCATTTCTACTTTTCTTTCTCCCTCCTCCCCGCCCCCTCCCCCCCCCCACACACACACTAATAAGAATTCTGGTAGCAAAGAAACAAAAGAAAATATTCAGAATTTAAAACCATCCTCTGTTAAACTTCAAGCTGAGATGTTCTTTAAAAGCACCATATAGGAATTCTTAGTATAAAAAGCAGTTTCTTTGCTAAGGGCATTCTTGGGGTACCTCCCTTCTTTAAATATAAACTATAGAGGGCTCATGTGTTTAGCTAAGCAAATATAATGGCCAATTGCTTTCAGAAATAGTTTTCCATGTCCTCAAATCTGCTCCCCACAATGGGATATTTCCATCCCGTCCTTTGCTTTGTGTTGGTATTCATCTGACATGATGGTAAACAGGTTCAGTGAGTTAAACTGAATTTACTTTTGTTGCAGGGCTACTTTTTGGTCATTTTAATTCTGAATTGGCTTGTTGCTGATGAAACTGTATGTGTTGTTGCCCAAGAGGAAGAGTGGAGGATTCATGTGCAGGATGGCTCAGGTTGAACAGTTCTCACAGGCAGCAAATTTCCTGCAACCAGCTGTATTGTCAAGTTATGCCCTAAGACACCTAGAGCTAGGTACAGACAGAAAAAAAACAACACCTAGCTTTCTCTCAGGAGAATGCAAGTTACACATTGCCACAAAAGATGAGAGAGTCTGACTTACAGGTAACTGGGTTATAACATCATTAGTGGAGGGCAGCCCAGCAGGAGCTCATCTGTGTGAACAACTGGAAGTGGCTAGTCTCTAGGGCTGAGAGCTTTAACATGCATGGAAAAAAAACAAAAACAAACAATTGCAGAAATACCAAATATTTATTAATGAGGGAACAGAGAAACAGAATCAAATTATGTTAAAGTCGCTATTATGCTATTCTATTAAGGGTGTGTAAGTGCAAAGTCAGAGCAACGCAAGGTTATCTTAATGTACACAAGAAACAGATCTGTCAATCTGTCACAGGAACTTGATTACCGTGAAACAACTGAGTCTATCAGCACTATATAACTTCTGAATTAACTTCCGACCAACTAAAAACCACTTTAAAACATTGGATTTGTTGGTTGATAACTGGTTTGCTATTAAAACATCTCAAGTTCACCTGCAAATCTTACCTGTCCTAACTAAACTGCTTTGTAGTGTGTTAATGGAAGTTATTGCTGTTATAAATTATCTCCAGACATTGACAAAAGAAGTAATACAAGGCATATTTTTAAAAAGTACTGGCCGATGCATGGCTGAGTGATTGAGTTGGAAAATGAACCATTCCTTGGGGTTAGCAAATGATTTTTCATCAGCTAGCAGGCTATTAAGCACACCTAGATAATAAACGGATGATTTTAGCAGTAATTCTACTAGCTTCTCATATTTTCCATTTTAAATTCCATGTTACTTTTAAAGGATTCACACATTACATTGATTTACACCAGAGAAAAGAGAGCCAATGATGTCCTTCAGTGTCGGAGACTGCATTATTATTTATCATTAAATTTTTTCTTCCCCCCCCCCCTCCCACCTTATGAAACATTTGAAAAATGCCTGCCTGGCTAGATCAGAAGTGAGTAGTGTGATCCTCACACAGGGCACACCCTTGTAATGAGGTGCAATCTCCTGAGGATGTGGGTTTTGCTGCTTTCTGACTATTTAAAGCTTCATCTTTGGATGGTCATCCTTGCAAATCCCCCTGTCTTCCACAGGAGCTCACAGCTCAATCATGTGAACTTAAGTTTCTGGTAGAAACTAGGGAACAAAATCTTTACACTAATGAGATTATTTGCATGAAATGTTATTTCAGTAAGACAGCCTAGGGAAGGAGTCTGTTCACACTTGATTTTCCACATTTGTTATTAGATTTCCTGCCCAAAAGGACAATTTTGGGAAATGACTGGAAAGATAGGGTATTGGAACTGATGGTCAGTTCCAATGGAATAGAAACTCATTTTTAACATGAAAGAAACTGGGGCAACAGAAACAGATTAAAAAGTGGCGGAACAGCAGTCCATTTCTTCATCATCTTCCAATGCAGCTACTTGCTAGCACCATTGCAACCTCTGAAAAACAGTCCTTTTTTTTTTCAATATGGAAGAGAGACTCACAGGTTCTGATTCTTTCTGGAAATGCCAACTACAATAGAAAATATGTCTGTTCCTGCCTGCTTATGTGTGTGCTCTTCTCATTCTGGGTATTCAGAGCCTTCTACTCCCTGCACAATTGCTTTTGTAGCATCACTCAGAGAATACTGAAAAAGTTATTTAAAGCAAATTTGTTAAATTGGGTTCATGTGAGTTCAGCCTTCGGGGCAAAAACAGTACTTTCATACTCATACAGGAAGGCAAACTTTTAAAATAAAACAAAAAGCGCAAATATTCACTGAGTCTGGAGTTTCATTACAAAGTGAGAAGTCAATTTATGGTTTATAGCTTTGTACCAAAAGCAGATGGAACTTGGAAATTTCAGAAGAGTTTTGCCTTGCAGTTTTGGATTTATTCAAACTTTAAATTCAAAATGAAACTGGGAGATGTGAACTTAAGTGGCTGATGCTGCAGAAAATGTTGTGATCTACGTATATATCTATTGCAATTTACTTTCACAGGATTGCATACTTTCCTGGTAATTACAGACCCCTCCTGCATAAGCAATAATTTTCCATTTGAACTTCGAGAGCACAGCCTGTTCTTGTCCTTCTTCAGAACAGTGCTGAACACAAATGTGCAGATTTATCACACCTTTTTCCACATTAGCCCTTCAGTTGATGAACCACTATAAAGCAAATAACTCATAAACTCTTTCAGATGTTCCAACATTTTGAAGTTCAAAATCTAAAATTTCTTTCCAACAAGGCTTTTCTCATATTTTCTTGTCAGATACTCTGTCCGGTTTGAATATGAAAATCCATTTTTCAAAAGAATAGCAAAATTCAGAGCTCCAGGAAAAAAAATAAAATAAATAAAAAAAAAATAAAACAAACAAACAAACAAACAAACAACAAAAAAAAACTACACAAGATCCCGCAAGATCTCA